>NC_056737.1:1995389283-1995509283 GCF_019279795.1 Protopterus annectens
GATTTCTTGGTTTATGGATTTTGTAATCAAATCAGTTTAAAAGCCATTGAGAGGGCTTTCTATCACACTACCCTATAACAGGCCCATGGTTGTATGGCTGTCAGTATTGCTTATCATCTTGATAGGTTTGTCTACTACTATCAGTAAGGAAATATTTTGCTCTACACAAAAGTAAATGTTTTGATTATCCACTGCATATGCAGGGGTTTAATGTAAGGTTAGAGTCAGATAGCCAGTTTTCACTGGATATAAAGGCATCCTTCATGAATTGTTGTAACCGAGAGAGCTTTTGGGCAGAGCGTATGAGTCAAATCATCAGCATATTGGAAAGGGTGCCAGAGCTACAGAATGCAGTTTTTAGATATTCAACTGGAAAGTTATCGATGGCGACTGTGCTGGGCTTCAGTTTTAAGATTTTTTTTTTTAATACAGTGGATGTTGCAATGGGACTGAGGGATAATGTGTTTATTCTGGAGGTTGTCAAAGAGCTATCTGAAAGGAGGCTTTCAGTATCATGGGATTTATTATCTCAGTCTCTGTTCAGTAGTACTTTAACAGTATTGATGAAGTGGGAGTTGAATAGCTAAGCAGTGGAATTTGATTTCTTGTCATGGCAAGCCTTCATAATTGAACAAAGCCATCCGTGGGTTAATCCTCTGATACCTACACCCAGTTGTGGGTTTTTGCTATTATACAATGATATTATTTAAAAAAGAAATTGTTTACCTTTCTGAAATAATGTCTCTGTATGAGAGTGCTGTAGTGTTTCTCCACATTTTTTCTGTTTGCTGATGTTCTGTGCATATGCCTGGGAGTTACAGTCCCATGCTTGCAGAGTACATCAGTGCTGTCCAGGAAAATCAGCAGCTTTTCTCCATTGCTGTGCTTTTTTTCTCCCCCTGCCATCATGGGCTCTTAATGCAAAACCCACGACAAAGCCCAATATAATGGGAGGATAAAGGTCCAAAACTAGGGACAGACTTTTATTGCTCTTATAAACTTGGAAAGTTATTGCAATAGGAGGTTTTGTGTTAGCATGCATTTTTCTGAAGGATATGAAGCATAAACCGCAAATGTCTGTCATTTTTTAATTACCTCAATCCACAGTGGCTGCCAGAAAACTACATTTTATAGCAGGAAAAGACCAAAACTATGAGGTAAAAATCTGGACATTCTGTGAAAATCTAGACAGTTAAGAGGTACAACAGTCTGCCAAGACTTTAAGATGGACAGCTCAGAAATACAAGGAAAATCAGGTATGTTTTGTGTTTCTTTAGTTTTGCAGAACATACCTGATATTTCTTGTATTCTGATCTGTCCTCTAAGCATATGCCAATAGAATAGCCTGACTGCTCAATGGTACTTCAGCGGCCAGACTTTCTTCTATTGGTATATGCTTCATGTACAACAGGTATTCTGGTTGGGCTTTCCAATCAGCATGCAATTTTTTATATGTCAATAAGCCTTTATTGTATAATTAGCACTTTTTCCAGTATAGTGTGATATAAATGGACATTGACAACAAATTTTTCTGTCTTCCCCCATGGCAATTTCACACCATATCCCTTAATAGCATTATCTCAGTTATGAAAATATGAACATAAATATGAAAATATGACTAATAAATGACAAAGAATGATTCATTTCTCTACTGCAGGACATTGCAGATTAAACTCTTAGTGTAATTTTGTTAATAAGTCTTTGCCTTTCGAATGTTGCATATTATTAGCTGGTAAGTTGATTAGTTAAAGAAGTCAGACCCAAAAATGATTTGGATGCCATAAAGAGTTATTGGTTTTAGCTGTAAGTACACAAAAATGTGCCATTGTCTTGAAAAAAACATAGTATGACATTGCCAGTAGACAGTTCAAAGTGTAGATAGATGGATAGATAGACAGACAGGCAGACAGAGATATAATCTCTATCTATACATATATATATATATATATATATATATATATATATACACACACACATACATATACACACACACACACATATATATATATATATATATATATATATATATATATATATATTTGGGTCTACTTTACATGGTCGACTTTTCAGAAAGTCAACTTTCATATGGCCGAGACCATATGATTGACTTTTGGAAAGCCGACCATGTAAAATAAACACATATAACACAAAAAATACTTACCTTAAACTGTTAGGAGGGGGGCTACACTCCCCCTGCACCCCCTGTGGGGGGCTCTGCCCCCCATATCACCTGTAACTTTAATATACCAACTCCAAGATTGCATTACAGTGTGGAAGAGGGAAATTTTCCCATTCCACCCTGTACGGAGATAGCGGTTCCCCATGGTCGGCTTTTCAAAAGTTGATCATATGGTCTCAGCCATAGGAAAGTCGATTTTCTGAAAAGTCAACCATGTGAAGGGAACCCATGTACTTACATAAATATGTGTGTGTGTTTGTATATATATATATATATATATATAGAGAGAGAGAGAGAGAGAGAGAGAGAGATCTGCATAGATGGATAGATAGAGAGGCAGTATCAGAAAAGTCATATATAATCCTACAGTACAAAGTATATCAATTATGATATAAGTAATCATTTTTATCAAATTATCCATATTTTTGCATTGCTGTGTCTCATGCATTTTAAATGATACAGTAACTGTGTATGCCTCTTTTGAATATTTTTTTCACAGGATTTACAGGTTTTATCAGTGGGCCATCTCATGTGTGACTTTCAACCATGCTTTTGAGCAAACTGAGTCAACCTTAGTCTTTCCTGATAAATTTCATAATTCTGTAGTATTTATCCAGTGATACTGTAAGGGTAGTGTTAATATGGGTCTATATTAAAATCTCGAAGAGGTGTTTCAGTGAACACCTCTTCTTTGACACATAATGAACAAATGCACTAAACCGCGATCATCCAGAACAGCAATTTCTTGCACTGGGAAAGAAATTGTTTGCCCTCAAACCACAAACACACCACTTCAAACAAAACAAAGTGGAGGGCTTCACCCCCCACACTCTCCAGTGTGAGGGACTGTGCCCCCCACTCCCTTCCAATTAAATATACCAACTCCAAGATCGCACTACTGTGGAGAAAATGGCAAACTAAAATGAACGGCCAAGCAATTTCTTTCCCAGAGAAAGACATCACTGTTGTGAATGATCGCGGTTTAGTACATTCGTTCAGTATGTGTCGATGAAGAGGCATTCGCTGAAATGCATCTTCAAGATTCTGATATAGACCCGTTAATATATATGGTGGGTATGATGTTTAGTTGGTTCTCTAAAAGAAGTACAAAGCCTAAAATATTATGTCTAGTACATACATATATAAAGTAGAATGCAATTCTAGCAAGAAAAGAGCAAATTAGGAAACTTGTTCTTACATGATTAAATAATTTTTAGGGAGGTTCACCCCTCTAGATCCCTGACATAAGGGGGCTGTCCCCCACAGACCCCTGCTAACTATATATACTAACTCTGAGATCACTGTACCTCAGAGTGGGAGAATAGTCATCAATACTGCAAACTCTGAGTTAGTATACAGTCACCCATATCACAAGATCACAGTTCTGGTGCTACAATTACAGACTTTGGAATCACAACAGATACACAATTTAATTATGTGTTCACTTAGTTTAATGCCACTTAGTTTAAGGTTTTAGTCTCTAGTCTTTCATGCCATACCATTGTCTGTTTAGCTGGATGCAGCTGCAATTTACCCTTCTTTCTTTACTTCTCTTTTCTTTTCTTTTTTTTTTTGTATTTATATGTGTGAGTTCTAAATTTAAAATATTGAATTTGTATGTCTTTGAATTATGTCAACAGCAGAGTTTATACAGTCTCTTTGTATATTTTTGTATGTGCCATGTGTAATCTTTCTTTGTCTGTGTGAGTAGGGCAGATGTATGGCAATTGATGACTTGTGGTTCAGTGATAAGAAATGTTTCAGGATAAGTAAATCACCACTTTACAAATGTCATGAAGCATTTATCATCAAAAGCTCATTCACAGAATTATATCACCCAGAGTTAGACAATTTCCAAAAGCACAATCACAACATTGGTAATAATAATAATAATAATAATAATAATAATAATAATAATAATAATAATAAATACTAATAATAATAACAACAATAATAATAACAATAATAATAATAACAATAATAATAATAATAATAATAATAATAATAATGGGGAGTGAGTATGCAGTCTTTGATGGGTTCAGGGTCCTTTGCTTCCACATAGAATTAGGCCTGGAATTTCAACTTTTTTAAGTTGGCCCTTCCTGGATTAGTCTTCCTTTGCAAAATGTGCCCACTTCCCAATTTCTTTTTTTTTTTTTTTTGCATTTTCACTGAGATCAAATCCCATAGGCATGATTTATACATACCTATTTTAGTTTAAAGTTTTTTTGATTAACAATACAGGGATATAAATGAAATCAAAGGATGGTCACAGGGTAGTTAACTATAGTGTTTATGTCATAATAAATTATTTCAATTAGTTGGTGAAGCCAAGTTTTGTCAGAAAAAGTCTCAGGAATGTTAATGCTGATTTGAGCATGTTAAGTCACAAGTTAAGATAACCAACAGACCTAAAGTTACTTGTGCATGCAGCTTTTTCAGTTACTGCAGATTTATTTACATAGGCCTGTATGCCACAGTGGCTGATAATGAAAGAACTACAGAGATACTAAACACTAGACTTGCTTATCTAGTGGAATGGTATACTTAACTTCATTTGACTGTTGTGAAGTGTTATATATTGGCAAAACAAAGGGAAAACAAAGAGAAAATTTAGCCAAAGAATCTATGAACATCAATATGTATATGTTATAAAGAAAAAAACAAAAGGCTAATGTTCTGTTTAAGCTTATCTTAGTTTGCAGTAATCATAAGGAAATTTAAACGTGCTGAATTAAGTAGTTCTGATGCACAGTATAATGATTTTAAATCAGTTTTAGAAAAAAAGGGAGTTTGATTGACAACTAAGGCTTACTGCCTCAGCACTACCAAGCTTGAATTATATTATCACTACTAAAAGTATGTTGCTGCTGAAGTTACAACATAATAAATAATTCAGTTGCTCTTATTTTCAAATAAGAGATATTTCAAAAAATATGCTTTATTGTGATTTATTCATTATATATTATTAATCCATTATTTTTATTTTTCATGTGATTTAATTTAACATATTTACATGAACATGCTTAATGTTATGGTAGTTGTAATTGCTTGCTACAGAGAAAAAAAAACAAAGTTAAAAACAATTTGGTCAAATATACTTCTGATAATTTTTCCTAATGAAATCTTCATTCAATTTGTAAGTTTTCCAAAACTGTTTATAAGCTGAGATCACTTATCATTTATGTTTTTTAACAAATAGCAATAACTCAGAGTACCTCGCCTTATGAGCTTTGCTGCTGTCATTGTGCAGTATTTTTTTTTTTTTTTTTTTTTAAGAATGATTGGGACTCCCTATTGAAAAGTCAGGGCATGAAATGCGAAGCCTCAGCATGCCAAAAAAAGGCCAAAAGTCTAGGAGAAGAGCAAATATCAAACATTGCTTTTTCTCCTTTAAACTTCTTTTTTGCAGGTGGGCAACCCTCCTTGATATGGGTGGTAAGCCCTCCACACCACCCAGACTAATATATACCTACTCTGAGAGTGCCATACCTTGAAGAAAAGGGAATACCCATAAAACTAGCAAATACCTTGGAGAAAAGGGAATATTCATAAAACTAGCAGTATTAGACTTGATATATGTAAGTTTGAATTTTCGGCAATTCAGACTCCACTTTTTCAAACAGTTACTCAGATTTCTTAAAGTGATTACAAAACATCAGCAAATATAATAGAAATATGCATAAAAGTTCTCTAATTCATACAGTGGAAACCTAATGTAAGACTTCTGAAAGCTTGATTATGCATACTCAAGAATATTATGACCCACATTTATTTTTTAAAATGTTTGCTTGTAACTTAACAGGTCCATTAGCACTAGGCAGAATGTCCAATCATGCCATTCACAAGCCAGGTTCAAGAATGGACACAGAAAACTATAAAAAGAAGATATAATGGACTTAGAGAGCTAGACATTTTTACACTCATGAGTGCTGTTTCAGTGTCAAAAGTCCACTTGACTCTTTGCAGTGCAGTGCTTTGGCCATAGTAAGTTCTGCTAAAGGAGAGACTGCCTCAGCAAAATTAGATATGGCTTATGACAATAACCTGCCAGTTCTAAAGATGCTATAACCTTCTTCTTTGAAATTGGTTGAGGCCATGTTTGGACTATGTCTGCTTTTTCTTCCAATTGTAGGTTTGCAGCTCCTCTCTCAGTGACAAATCCCAAATATTTAGCTTTAGACTTTCCTATCTTACTTTTTGTATCAAGCGTGCCTGCATATAAAAGCCTTCACATCTTAGACAAATGGCTGCCCCATTCTAAACTAAAGATGAGTATATCATCAAAATATGCTAAAGCATATTGGCCATGGGGTCTCACATTTTTTATCCATAAGTCACTGGAATTTGGCTGTGCTCTATGTAAACCAAATGGTATGATCATGTATTGGAAAAAATGCTGTTTGGGTTAGAAAAATATACATTTTCCTTTAACTGAAAATTCAGGGAAATCTGCCAGTACTGCCTTCTAAGATGAAGTTTGATTAAATACTTAGCTTTTCCAAATGTCTCCACCAATTTGTCTTCTCCAGACATTATATAAGCATCACATTTTGAAATGTTATTGAGATAATGAAAATCATTTCAGAATATTATACTGCCATTTTGTTTGGGTACCAGTACAACTGACCTACTCCAGCCACTGTGTGGTTCTTCAATCATACCAAGCTGCAACATTTTCTTTCTCATCATACTTATTTCTCCTCTCTGGACCTCAGAGATTATGTAAGGCTTATGCCTAACTTCTCTCCCAGGGACTGTACCAATATCGTGTCTTCCAGCTCAGTTCTTTCCAGTAAAACAGAAGACACATCTCTGTTTCACTGATGTAATTCTTGCACATCTCTCATCTGTTGGACTGATGATCCTTCATTTATGTACACTTGGAATTCTGATCTTCCATACTTACTTTGTGTTCTGAATTCTCAACCTCCATTTTGTCCCCAGTCAAACTGACTACAAGAACTTCTTGTTTCTTCCAGGACCTTAAAACATCTTTATAAAGGTACAAGCAACAGCTTTCTCAGATATTCTCCACATACAAATAGCTACTGGGAAACATGTGGCATACTCCATAATCACCAATACATAATGATGGCCTAACTTGAGATCCGACTATGTGTATGGCTATCCATTCAAAGTATATTTCAGTTATGACCAGTGGGAGTAATAGGTCACTAAAGCTAGGGTTTGAGACTGTTCTCTAACAGGACAGGCAAAACAATATTTTTTCAATTGCTGAGAAAAGACAGGGTCAATAAATTACAGCTAACACTCTCTCTCCCTGTTTTTTTTTTTTTTTTGGCTGTGAGCTAGCTTTAGTTCAAGCTGCCTAAATAGTTGTGGCATCAACAAATGTCTTATTATGCTGTATCCATTTATGTCTATTCAATGCAAGAGGCCATGGGAAAAAATAAAATGTGGATATAGAACAGTAACAGACAAAACATGAGACTCCTTATTGACCACTTGAATATTCTTTCTAACTTCTCTAAATGCACAGTCTTCCTGTTGTGCTTACTTAAAATTAAGACGACTGTTTAAGTTTATTAATCCTGCTGAAGACATGATAGGTGTTTGACTGTACAGTAGGCGAAATTGATCCTTCTGCAGTTAGTGCAAGCATAATACTGTCCTCTTCTAATTGATTAGATTCTTCTTATAGCAATAACTCAGTGAAAAGTATATTACCCTGATCCATGAGATGGCTTTCATCTATTCAAGTTCCCAGCTTACCAGTCTATAACAATGGTGTCAGGCTGGGGTTCCTCATTCTCTTTCCACAATTCTAGGAAGTGAGAAATGTGTTTACCTAAAATCAAATCATTAGCTAAATCGGGGACAACCACTAACAAAAGGCTATATACCATTGGGTCAGTGTCTAATTCCATTTCTGTCATGGGACATTTCCTTTTGTCTCCATGTATGCACGCTACTTCAACATGTTTATTGAAGTCCTTTTATGTTCATGTTCCAATTTGTCACTCACCAATGTTATCTTTCTGCAAGAATTTAACAATACATCTATCAGTTTTTCCTCCATCCTTACATCATACTTTATTATTTTTTTTGGTTAAATAAATTAATTTACACAGCTTGCTTCATCTGAAAATAAAAAGATTTGTTTAAAGGAAAAATGTTAATGCATTTATTATACTTCGGAGGTTCACTGGCTAAATTACAATTTCAAGCAAAATTTTCAGGTTCATTACAATTGAAAATAGTTGTTTGGTCCATTTTATGTTTAATTACAACTTTTTCTGGTCTTCATTTTTAAAGCCTCTATTTGATCTTTCATTCCCTCATTTTACACCAATATTAGCCTTACAATACATTTTCACCTTCTTGTATGAATGAGGCTAAGCCACCTCATGTCCAGGACTAAGTGACAATTCAGTGGTTACAATTATTCTGTATGCTATTTTAATGAGCTGTTCCACAGTGCTGGGGTTTCTTTGTGATACCTGCCATCTTACAGCACCTGGCAGAACTCTGAAGAAATGATCAAGATGATAATCACTACGTTCAGGTCAATTTTGATCTCGGATTTCAGTAGTCTATGGTATAAGTGAATAAGGCCAAATATCTGCAAATGAGGTGACTTCTTGGAAGTACAGATTCAGAAGTGGAATTTTGGGCCATTACAGCAGGTGTCATATCATTATAGTCCAGAATTTCCACTCTCAATATGTCTTAGCAATTATCATTGACACACTCTTGTTCTACGTTAAGACTTCTGTGCTTCCACAGGAAGAAAATGAGTGGCAGCCCTGACCCACTCAAGTTTAGGTTAGCCCTCATGCTTAGTGACGCTTTCAAATATTAGGAGAAAGGCTTCTACATCATCATTTTCATTCAGCCTCTGTGGAATGGAATTGGCCTTAATATGATACACTCTTGCTGATGTCACCACCTGCACTGAATTAGTAACTCCTCTAGGGGTAGTCAGAGTTTCCACCAGAATATTTTTGTTTTTACTTGAAGGCTAATACACTATGTTAGAATGTAGAAATAGTCTGCTGAGTACTTCCTCACTTTAGGTTATACTTAAAAAAGTTTGATCTGTTTTCTAAATACACTATTGTAAAGTCTGTTACTGGTGATCAGTTGCCTGAAAACCCTTTAACAAAGCATCATTAGTTTTCTCCAACATTCAGTATAATGCCATACTTATATTCAAATGAGGAACAAATCCCTCATTGCCATAAGATTTCCTTTGCTTGATCACAAGATATAAAATAATTCAGCGGTTATATCCAAATAAAATGACCCTCTTACTGCTGCAAGGTTTTCCCTTGTACAGGCACAAGATACCAACAATAAGCAAACAAATGAATTACTACTTCAGAAAGTTCTTTTCAAGTTTTCAGTTTTATGGTGGGGTGTATATAACACATTTCCTAAATAATTTTCTAAAACAGCAATCATTATTACTTGTTATTATACAATGACCCCCCCATCAATATTCCAAAACGTGCGTGCTGATTGGTCAGCATGCCCGTTGTAAATATTAGACTTATACTAATGGAGACTTTTTCCATTAGTATAAGTCTTTTTTTTTTTTTTTAGACAGCAACGGAGAACAGAAGAGCTTCGTTGCTGTAATCTCACTATGTTTTAACATAGCGAGATAGCTTAAAAAAAGCAACAGAGCTCTTCTTTTCTCCGTTGCTTTTTTTAAAGCTGTCTTGCTATGTTAAACTCTTTTAACATAGTGAGACACTTTTAAAACGCAAACAGAGATCTTCCTTTCTCCATTGCTTCCACACACACAGCTCTGATGTACTGCATAAGCATACGCATGCGCAGTACATCAGAACTGCCGCAGAATACCGGACAGCTGTGTGGGTAATGCTGGATTTACCCACGGTTGTCTTTGTTTGGCCACTCAGGCTTCACCCTCATGACCAAACCACACCAGCCGTGGGTAAATCCAGCATTGCCCACACCCAGGCATGCGTTATTGCTTAATTATTCCCATTCTCCACAACTCAGTTATTGATTAACAGCAAGTGCTCAGTTAAGGTGGATGTGGTAGGTTGTACACACACACAGCAGTTTTAGTTTGTATTCTCATCAGGTTAGGTTCCAGTTTTGCCCACTGCATTTCTCATTTGTATGTGACATAATGAGGCCTCTTGGCCCAGAATTAGGGAATCAAATAAATACAGTCTTGAAGTTTTTAACTGAAATGTTACCTGTTCTGAAGGGAAAACAAATAAAACAAAGTATAGGTTATTCACTTCAAATACAGTTAGCATAAGACCAGTGAGGTGTCTAAACCATTTACATGAGTGCAGTTTGTCTCAACGTCCTTTTGACTCTTGTAAGGCTATGGCCTCATTTTGGATGCTCACATGATTTACCTGTGACAGAAAAGAATTCAGTTCCTGTAGCAGAGTCCACTGCAAAACTCGATCATTAAACAGTTTAATATTTCTTCCAGAAGACAGAAATAAACAGATTTCCCTCTATATATACCAGGTTTAAACATAAACTGCAGAAATAATAGGCAGGTTTCCAATGAGAAGAAAACACAGATCCTGGTACTATCTGGTCCATAACTAGCAGAATACAGTAGTATACCAATTGTGTGGAGTCTGTATGTCCTCCCCGCGGTCGAGTGGCATTCGAAAGACATGCCTGAATGGGCATGCCTTTATTGAAGGTTGGGCATCGGGTTGGCACCTCGGCACCATAAAAATCTACTGCCAATCATTAGTGGACCGGAGTTCCGCTGTGGCGACCCCTTACCGGGAAAAGCCGAAAGAAGAACAACAACAACCAATTGTTTCAAATCACCAGTCTTGCATTTAGAAATTTCCTCAGAAACTAGCAATATTTAGTTCTTGAGTAAAGTCCTACTCCTACCAGGTCCATAACTAGCAGAATACAGTAGAATCACTGCTATTTTAAGCAACCCATCTTACATTCAGATGTTTCACTACAAGCTAGCACTCCTTAGTTCAAGGGTAAATGTAATTGTCTTTGACAGAGATGCAAATTATCAATTCATACTTAGCCTTGGAAGATTTGATTTTGTTTCTAAGCTCTTTTTAAATTTTTTGAGTTTAATTTTGAGGTGCAGGAGGTTTCAGTTTGTTACTAACGGCATTTTTTTCTCTTAACATAAAACTTGATTATGCTATAGTTCCATCAGAGAGATTTATTCCGAAACCTGGCATTTGATTTGTTACACATACAGAACAAAATCTCAATGCAGGTACAGAGGTGAGAAGAGAACTTTCCACAAATATAGCAGTGATTACTGTTGGGTCCTCAAGGGGGGGGGACTCTTGAACTCTCCTGAGGTCATCATATAGTCAAAGTAAATTCACCTTACAGAAATCTGAAAATTATAGTGTTTCGGACTGTTTTTGGGCAGGATTTTAATAATGAGAAAGCAATATGCGATGATCAAACTTAACAACAGATGGTACAATTATAGGTATAGAGCATAATGGTGTAGTGCTTGTAATGATCAAGTCCAAGGTATTTGGTCAAAATGTAGTAGAGTGTACAATCTGTTCAAATAAAGTTTGCACTGATAAAGTCTCTTCAGTGGAACCCTAGCATGTTTATTTGTAGTACTGTATGTTTTTCCATTAACTGATCATTGAAATCCCAAGAATAATCGTGCTTGGTTCAATAGTAAGGGACTGATGTTTGCACAAATATGTCTTGTAGGTTGTGGATGTCACAGAGGGGGATGTATACTTAGCTAGGATTTGGTAAGGTTTCTTATTTATACTTACTCAGATCTGAAGAACTTCAATTTTTTATCAAGCCATACAAAACTAGAGGTGATGAAATCATGAAGGAATATGAATACTCACCACCCACTACAGTGGCATTCCCAGTAGAGGATCAGAATAAGTCATGAGCATTGAACTCTGGTAGAGAAGGTAAATTATCACTGCATTGGAACCATGTTCTTGTATCCATGCAGATGTTGATATTTTCTAAACTAAAAAAGGCTTCTAAGGAGGGCAGTTTTGTAGTGAGGCTTCCTGATCCCATGTAGACAAAATGGGAAAAAGAGGGCTGATGATGAAGATGATGATGATGATGTTTCTAGCATTGAGCAGTGCTACTTTATAGTACCATGATCTGTTTGGCTAAGTTTGTAGACATACTTCTCAATCTCTTAGTGCAAGAAATCTGGACAAAGCCTAAAATAATCCGGGGAACAAAGGCCCAAAAATAGGGACAGATTTTAAAAATCATTCTTATAAACTTAGAAAGTTTTCAGAATAATAGAATTTGTGTTAGCATGCATTTTCTGAAGGATACAGTGTGAAAGTCCAATGTAGGTCATTATTCACTGACTTCAATCCTGAATGATTTGCCAGAAAACCATTCATTGTATGAGGAACAGACAAAAATATGAGGCAAAAATCTGGCCAGTTGAGAGGTATGTCAGTAGATGGAGCAATTTTACATGGCTTCTTCTTAGTGAATTACTTTCTTTTGAGATAGAGTAAAGCTTATTCTACAGTCTTGAAAGGCGCCATGTAATACATCTGTCACTTGTTTGCATTATTGAGATTTAATGTAGGTCCACCAGTCTTATGTCATATCCTCTAGATGTATGCACAGGCATAGCCATTTGAATAGAACTGGATCAAACATTGCCTTGTAGATCATACAGAGGTTAGATCTAAGTAACCCATAAAAAGCACAGTATAATGACAGCGCCTGAAACCTTTCCACTTGTTGAAGTTTTCCACCACTGTGATTTTCTTGTATGAAATATAGATTTTTTTAAGTTTTTAGGTGGCTTGATCAAAGGCTTACCTGATATTGCAATATAACTTATATTATGGAAGAGTATGAATTTTATTTATTTACATATTTGTTAACCAGGTAAGCTCACTGGACAAATTGTCCCTTTTCAGGGGGTGACCCGGGAGCACTGTCTGGTTAACAAACTTGCTCAGGTTCATACAACAGGCAGTTGAAGGTGGAAGGACTCAAACTCTGTACCCTGGACACAGGAAATAGCTCCTTAAATATTTGAGTGGTTTCATCTTCTATTGTAACTGCAAGACAAGAATAAGTCATTGGGCTAGATTCAACAAAGCCTACATGGTGTGCTAAAATGGTGTGCGTGTCACGGCATGGAAGGCACACAGTACCAAGCGGATGTGTCATCAGTAAGTGGCTCTACATCTACACAGCGTATAGAGCCACACAAAAATGGTAAACATCATGGCATGCTAACTGCAGCATAAGCAGCTGAATTGTATGCCAATCAACCAATCCAAGATAGAGCAGCTATTCAACAAGCTATAAAGCAATTGTGTACATGCAGTGCGGATTTTGGTCTCGAATTTCAAAACCTATTGGAATACAGCCATGGAAACTACTGTACACAGAAAGAATGTTAGGAGCTACTGTTGCTCTTCTGTATGTGTATGTGCAACAAGCCCAAGTTTATGCTGTTGCTGCTGCCAACAGACCTTAGCCAAGAAGAAGAAAGGTGTTTAGACTTCATTTAACTTTTCAGTCTATATGAGTTGGAAATTGTAGAGCACTACAGGGTGGATAGAGACACACTACAGGAACTCTGCAACATTTGCTGCCCTCAACTGACAAAAAGGGCAAGCTAAGGTGAACCAACACCTGTGTAAACTAAGGTATATGTAGTGATTAGAATATTAGCTACAGGAACCTTCCAGAGACCAAAAGGGGATATACTGGGAGAGTTACAAGCACCAGCATCAGGATCCTCCATCAATTCCTGAATGTTATGCTACAATATGCCAGTGACTACATACATTTTCCCCATACACCTGAGGACAGAACTACAACTATGCAGGATTTCTACCCTGTAGCACACTTCCCTGAAGTCCTAGATGCCGTAGAACACACACACACACACACACACACACACACACACACACACACACACACACATTGAAATCAAAGCATCATCCAGGGAACAGGGAAGGGTGTACATAAACAGAAAGGGCTTCCACTCCATTAACTGCCAGTTTGTGTGTAATGCTGAGGGAATAATCCCAAATGTGTGTGCTGGCAGTTACGGTGACTCCCATATCTGACGATTCTCAACTCTGTCAAAGGTTTTCTAGGATGGATATCCCACAAGGTCATTTACTGGGGCATGCAGGGTATACTCTCGAACCATGGCTGATGAGGCCCATCGGAAATGCACATCCACCCACCGAAGAATGGTATAATGAGGCACACACTCAAACAAGAAATATCATAGAGTATGTGTTTGGGTTGCTTAATTCATGGTCCTGGTGCCTAGATACATCTGGGGAGCCCTGCAGTATAATCCCTGTACTTGTGCTAAAATTTTCATTGTCTGTGCTGCCCTTCACAATATTATGCCAAGAAAACAGCTTTAACAGGCACACCAAGGAGAAGGGCACACATCCCATCACCACTGGCAAGGTCACCACAGCCACACGCAGGTGAGGAATCAGAGGAGGAACCACCAGCTGCTGTTCATGTCGGTAGACATAGGTGTGCACAATATGCCCTCACTCTGGCCAAGTGGCAAGGACTAGCACACATGCTCACCATCTAAGGTGATACAACTTTCATCCTATGCACATACATACAGTAAAACTGCTTCTAAGTGATGCTCACAATCTTTACTAACTCATATAAGGGCTGTGTACTGCAAGCATCACATAGAATTAGCCAAAAATTAAAACACTTGTAACTGATGGACTATCAAGGTAAGTGTTGAACCTGGAATAGAAAAATAAATGGCTAAGAACACAAATGAGTAGCAGATCCTTGTATAATGTTACTTGCTAATGTACCAAGTAGAATGCGGGTGAGATTTACAGCAATGATATCAATAAGTGGCAAGACTGACTTATGGTATCTCAATAGATGTGTGTTCTTTATCAACTAATAGGCCGCATGCATCAAAGATACACACAATACAAAGACCTGTAAGAAAGCAGTACAATTTTCACGAGCATCACTAACACTTTTATACCAAGCACTGTCAGATATGCACCCTATGCATCAGACAAAAGACTTATATATTCCTGAAACCAAAAGATAGAAAATCAAGGATATGGCACAGTTATCATTTGCACTGGGTGTTGTGTGGCAGGGCAGGAGGCCTACGCTGACACAAAAGGTAAGCAAGTGCATGTAAGTAAGACAGACAGGCAAGTAAACATTTAGATAAATTATCAAATGGCCAATAAGACAGAATGAGCTGCAAGCCTCACAAATGACCCATGTATCTGTTATGTGTGTATGTCTGTATGGGTACTCATGGTGGAATGTGTGTGTGAGTGCCAGCAAGAGCACAGCCAAGCTTCTGGTATGTCAGACATGTGTGAGCTATGAATGGTAGAGGTAACAGTTCATCATCGTCACTCCTGACTGCGAGAACTGGCTCTACCAGGAGTTTCACTGGCATGTCCATGCCCATGGTAAGATGTGCTGCTGCTACCTGAATGTGACTGATATCTGCTGGATAAGCTTTCCTTATGAGTATCCCCAGGACCACAACCCCATGATGAACCATGTCTGGGTGTGGATACCTCAACCACTGATGAAGCAATGGAAGTAGTGCCACTACAGGAGAGTGATCAGTCACGGCCATGTTGGCTAACATCAGATGATGATGCTGACCTACATCCACATGGATCCTGTCCCTCTCCCAGCAGATGCTCTATCACAGACACTGCCCATTCCATTGTCAATCATCTGATTCATTGAATCAGCCACGTGGTAGAGGCAATCATGCACTTCAGCCTGTGACTCATTTATAACCCTAAGCATATCCTCAGAGGCCTTAGTGTAATATGTCTGCATCTCCATGATTGCCCTAAACATATGTCGAGTGGCACATAATGACATACCCGGATCAGGTGGAGGGTGGAAAGCAGGTCTCCTCTGAGCACCCTAACAACCCTCCTGTGTGGTATATCACCCCCACATTGGCTACACCCATAGTCAACCAGCACTGGAGCCACAGTAACCACAGTACCCTGATAAAGTGTCTTACCCTCCACATGTCCAATATCTGAGGGCTCAGTGGAATAGGTATGCATAGGCATACTGACTCTGTCTAAGGGAAATACAGGGCATGGCTGAATGTCAGTGTGATGCCCACCGCTGCTACCAATATGTGATGGGCACCAATATGTGTCATCCCCACGCTGGGCCAGTAATCAAGGAGCCTGAATCCTCACCACCGACACTGGAGAGGGACGCACACTTGAAATACAAATGAATGCCCTCAGTATTTCCAGATGCAGACCTCTCTGTATCAAGTACAATTTCCCTTAAGAGCACACAGGGAACACACTCAGCCCACAGTCTGGATGTCTCTTTATCCGTCTTCCTCCAGGTCCCCAATAAGACTCCCCACTGATACAGCTATAGGGTTAGGTCCTCAGCTGAGTGTCCAGGCCAAGTCCTTCAGCACCCTCTCTGTAAACCCAGTGCTTTGTGTCCCTGCCCCAAGTAGCTGACACACACACTCTTTAAGACTGAATTTTCACACACACACACACACACACACACACACACACACACACACACACACACACACACACACACACACACCTGGGAAAGGCTGGCACAGATTACCTGCTCAACCAACTTTGCCATGATTGTAAGGTAGTTATCACTGCCACCAGTCAGTTACTATAAGGCTCTTAAAAGGGCATCCAATTATACTGTGTAATATTAAAATGGTAGTAGTTGACCAAGATGGCTAGGCCTTCTGGAGTGGCGCACACAGTGTCACCAAATAAATATAAGTACTCTCAAAGGTTAGATACTCTGTACAAGCACCAGCCATGATAAAAGTATTAAATATATACATTAACAAATAATAAAGGTACATAAAAATACTGAAAATACATTCACAGTAAGCCATAGAGTTCAAATCACAGAAAATATTGAAAACAACATTGATGGATAGACTCTGACAAATGAAAAACAATATCTAAACTAAGTTTCACTATATTTCTGACCGAATCTAGAAGAATTTACCGTTCCCTAATAACTTTCTTGAGCAAGGCAAGATGAAACACATGAGCAGTCTTTCTAGTCAGGCTCCCAAACAGAATACTCTGTGCTCTGGAATTACTCCATGTAAAACAGAATATTCAAGATGACTTGCAGAATCACCTAATCTGGTCACCTGACTCTAAGTTCTCACAGTATTTCCTTTTGAAGTTTGAGACGGGACTTTAGCAGACTGCTATAACAAATATTTAGAGCTTTTCTTACAATGCCTAGGAGCCAGAGACATTTCTTCTCTCCTTCTTTACAAAAGCTAACAGATAATGGCTGCTCCCAGACCTAGCGTCTCCGGTCCTACTCAGCACAATGATTTAACAGCTCATTTACATTTCACTTATTTGTCTTAAAATTAGACAGCTGCTTAACCATTGCTTTGCCAGTGTCCTCTATTAAAACATATACATCAAATTCAGTTACCATAATACATGCACATTTCTCTTCATTTCAGCAGGGTGCACTGTTGATACATTTTAACACAATTAACACAAGCAAAGCTCACAAATATGTTTTCAGCACAAATATCTGTACAAATCAGCTTGATATACAAATGACATATAATTACTTACAAAATCCCAGCTAGCTGTGCTGGCACAAGTCACACATCCACTGCCCTACTTCACCCTGGCATGGCTAGCGGTACCTCCTATCATCATAGTCAGCCTCAGTGTCAGATTTAACCTCTGCACCCCTGACTGTGCCTCTGTTTGGCCACCATCATCATCATCATCAGAGTTTACTGATACTCTGACATCAGATGGTAAGAGTCCTACACTTCCACTTTCAGGATCACCTGTGATAATAATAAACAAGCATAGGAAGAAAATTAATACTACATTAAATATTTAAAACAATTTATATGACAACAAACAAACACTGGTCCCACACCATTGCAAATGGTATAGCAATACACACACTCATTACACCCACCTCACACATACAGATAAATGCATATATCTGACAAGTGGTCACCAACAATCAAAGAAAATTGTTTGGCTTACCATGTGCAGATGACTCCACACTTGGAAGGGAGGATGGTCCTGGAAAAAATGAAGCAAAGTAAGGATGCAAATTAAACACTACAACTGGAATAATACAGAGTGACAGTGAATACACAATTTTGCCTATATGCCCATTAAGAATAGTTTTAACTGAAACTTGGCTGACATGTCCACCCACAGCCCATGTGTAATGAACAAGTGTCATTAAGTCTATTTATTTATTGATAGGTTCATAAAAATTCCACTTAAATTCTTATATATTTCACTATACAAGCAAATCTAAAACTTGCCATATGTAAGCTTACCTGGAATCTTCGCCTGGCACATAGTCGTCCTCCCAGACATACCAGCATCAACATCAATCACATGTTGGTGTGCAGTTTCCACTGAGCTCTTTGGATCTCTGACAATGGACAGGAACTCTTCATTTGGTGTCAGTGGTGGCTCGGTAACAACCCCTCCCATACCCAGCTGTTCATGGGTAACTGCATCTGCTTTCCTCTGGGCTGATGAAATCATATTAGTGGCCCTATGACACACCTGATCATAAGTCCTGGTGCTTCCCACTACTGCATTGACATTGTTCACTAACGGGTTTCAAATCTGCATTCTAGCAGCCATATCCCCATGTCCTCTCTCAAGCAGAAAGGCACCACGGTGCCTGAACACTTGGACTGTTACATCACTTTCAGAATCACTGAAAGGGGGTTTACATGGATTTGTATACCTGAGTACCATAATCCTATGTGACTTAAAACAGAGAAGGCTGCAACACATACATATCACTTAACTAAATTCCTGCCTATATGCACATATTTATCAACATTAAGCACACATTTCAGTTATTAAAATTGAGTTATGTGGTTGTACTAAATCACACTCACACATAAACCAATGTTTGGTCCAAACCAAGGAATACCACTTTAATAATGTATTGTTTCCCACCAAAATAATAGGATGACTACACATTTTCAAGAAGCACACTTGTTTTGTGGCAATTCACAAATGATAGATGGTTCCCCCACCCTCAAAATAACAAGCTAATGAAAGTTTGTACAATCCAAGAATGTACCACATAATTCAATTGTTATATAAGCTTTCAACACAATTCTCACGATGTGCACACATTTACAACAGAAAATGTAATTTTATATGACTGTCAGTCACCTCTCAGTGTGCCACATCACCTGAAGGTGCCTCTGAGCCATCTTAAAACCCTGTGACATTGATATAGTGCATTACATTTCCCTGAGATAACATAGAAGATTGTAAAATAATTTTAACAATAACACTTGTGATGAAAGTTAATAACCTGCCTATCTGAGAAATGTAAATGCCTGCCAAAAATGCCTATGCCAACAGTGAACTTTAAGAAGTGCATACAGATAAAAGTTCCATTTTCTACTGTGTGTGTGTGTGTGTGTGTGTGTGTGTGTGTGTGTGTGTGTGTGTGTGTGTGTGTGTGTGTGTGTATGTATGTGTATATATATATATATATATATATATATATATATATATATATATATAAAATTTGCTTTGCAACATGTTACAAAATGTAGAATGTACTTGAAAAATACAATCAAAATTAAAAGCTTTCTCTGCAAATAAATCAAAAAGAATAGCGTTCATCTGATATCAGCATATTCACAAGTCGCCTCATCTTCAAGTTCCATTTTTATAGCGTAAATTCAGGCCTCTGGGCACAGTGAAAATACAAATGAGGTATGAACTCATTAGAATTGCTGAGTACCAAACTTTTGACATCATGTAGCAGGTGTAAACATAGTATAGGCACTACCTCACTGTTAGTTGCTAATGGGTTGCAACTGAGAATGATTAGAGGAAGAGAGAAGGAAGACACAACAGCAATTCAAGTTACCTTACCTGCAGTGGATGTGTTATCCAGGATACCCTTAAAAAGTGTAGAAGTAACTTTAGAATCCTGCCTTTGCCGAAGAATGTTTTTCACTGCCATGTATTTCTGTCATAGATTTAAAGGAAAATAATACACAATGCAATATAGACTGCATGTCTGAGAGTACAGCACACGTAAGGAAAGAATGAATGTCAGTCCAAAATGGATTCCTGCAAGTAAGGCATCTGCAAGGTCTCAAAATACCATCATAAACCAACAGACAGCCAGCAGATAGTAGAAGCCATAAAAATGTATATCACTTTAGTCAAGACATCAGTATACAAACGTAACAAACCGGTTTCGGCTTATAATTGACTAAGCCTTCATCAGTGAAGAATGAACACAATACAAAGAGAAGACAGAGCTGCATTGGTGCAAACATATTCATAAATGGTTGTATGATCAGTCAGTGCACTAAATATGTAAGCCACACATGTACAAACAAATGAGAGTGTACAAGTGTATATGTCTTGTTAATACTGTGGAGGAAATGGGAATTGCTTGTATGCACATGATTTGCTTTCCTGCTGCAAAGTTGTTTCTGTGGCAAAGAGAGAGATAAGACACTCACTGTGTGTTTTGTAGGTTCATTAGTATGACAGTTCAAATCCACAGAGTAAAAATATGTAATGTATGTTAAAATGTATTTTGTCATTTTTTTTAAATATTAACATTTGTGCAGCACATGGCTTAGCACAAATACGGTGAAACATATAAATATTTTAAAATTAAGGGATGTTGCTTCTATGATAAGGACAGCATAAATTTGAGCTGTGAAAAAACTGTGTATGTTGCACACCTGATAAACATGATGAAGCACACAGGATATGTATATCATGGTTCAAGTCCCTCATTTTTCTTTTAATGATAAAAATTAATAAACATTTTTTACAATAATAATGCATGTTGGGCTTTGCCTGTCTCATTTGTGTACTGCTCACCTGTGCACAAACATGGTGTAATATCGCAAACAAAAAAAGATACATTGCAACTTTCACAAAACTTACATTATTACATCTTTTGCCTTCCAGCACACAAACATGCTAAGGGGTGTTATGTGGTGGTCAGCATGCACATACAACACCTGCAGTTCCACAATACTTGCAGACAATAAGGAGGTATTATCAATTTCAAAAAGACACATTGTTATATTTTTTGCCTTCCATTGCACAATCACGCTAAGTGGCACTGAGTGGAGGTCAGCATGCATATACAACACCTGTAGTTCCACTGCACCTGCAGAAAATAAAAAGACATTGTCAAGTTTAAAAAGATACATTGTTGCATGTGTGGTCTTCTATTATGCACACACACTAATCTGTATTGTGTGATGGTCAGCACTCATTCACAGTAATGAGTGTAAAAAATAAACCTGATACCTAGCTCTCCCTGTGGCAATAGGTGTAGATTAATGGCCACAGTACAGCTGAGCCAGGGTTTTAATCCAGCAAACTCTAAGTTTTATTATTGCTGGTCCACTGTAATTTATATCAAAATTAACAATATAAAATAATTATACATAAAAATAACTATATATAGCATGTGGCTTGAGCATATACATGATATCATAGATACTATATTCCTAACTGTGGGTATCAGTATAATTGTTTGTATCTTTTGGCTTTTCCCGGTTAAGGGTCGCCACAGCGGAACTCCGGTCCGCTAATGATTGGCAGTTGATTTTTACATACCGGCTTGCCAGGCCTGATGTACAACCTTCAACGAAGGTACACCCATTCATGCATGTCTCCAGGCAGAAGACACTCTAGCTGAGAATCAAACTGGACAACGTCTTACTGTGAGGCGACAATGCTACTGCAGTACCACCACCGCGATATGGGTATCAGTATAATTATGATTCTAAAATTAAAAATGTATTTTCTGAACTTTCATGTCACACACATACATGGTTAACCACTCAGCTCTTTAATGTGTCTATATAAGTAATGAACATGTCTGAAAAACACATCCTCAGTGGCAATGAGCACTCTGGACAGTAATGAGTGTGAAAAATACCCCTGCCTTCCAGGCTTTCCCTGTGGCAGCTGATGTAAGGTCACAGCCACAATACAGGTGAGCCAGGGTTCTAATCTAGGGCATTCCAAATTTTTATTAATGTTGCTCTACTCAATTTCTAAAAATAAATAACAATATATAGTTATAAGCAACAAAAACTATGTATATCAATGAATATCATATGAATTACATGTGTGACTGAGGGTATCCTGACAATTACGTTCCTATAATTAAAGGTTTCTTTTATGTCCTGGGATGGACTTCATTCTGCAATGATAGCCATATACACAACTCACATAACACAAGTCTAGCTGAAAAACTGAATGCATTGCGTGGTCTGATTCAGAACTCGGAAATCGTTTGTGCAAGTAATAGAAAGTATATGCGTTTCATAATATTGTCTCATGTTACACATGCATCACACATAAGAATGCATAAACCAGGACATTGTCAGGTCACACACATACATGGCTAACCACTCACTCTTTTTTGTGTCTATATAAGTAATGAGCATGTCTGACAAACACTTCTCCTGTGGGATAGAGGAAAAGACACCTATGTGGAAGAATATGTATTCTTTATTTTACATAGGTTTGAATCTCACATTGTACAAATTATTTTTATGAGTGTGTAAAGCCACACAAAAAATGTGTCAAGTCATAAACATTATAAGCCCCAATACATGTCTGAAAAGTTAAGTCATCTATCAGGTATAGCACCATACAAGCCAAAGATTAATGACAGCTGTCACATTATCCTTCTTATTTCATAAACTACCTTCCTCTCTGTTTGGCATTGTTGCTCTCCACTTACTATCACGCAAACAAGGTTAGTATGGTTATGCGGGTTTGTACATCAGCCGTAAAACACTATATCACAAATTGATGGGAAAACACTTTAACTATTGCTGGATGACCTGTGTAGACATGGCAGGAACTAGGAAGGAAGGTGCAGTGACGTAAATCTCAGATGTCCATTTCTTTCTGCAATTTTAAACAATCCTTTAATGAACACTGCTGTGAATGTGTGTGTGTGTGTGTGTGTGTGTGTGTGTGTGTGTGTGTGTGTGTGTGTGTGTGTGTGTGTGTGTGTGTGTGTGTGTGTGTGTGTGTGTGTGTGTGTGTGTGTGTGTGTAAGTATATAGATAAAGATACTTTAAATTATATATAAAGCTGAAGATAGCCAAGACTGGTATGCATAATGCTCTTCTGTTTCTCTCCTCTTTATTGTATAGCTATCCAGGAAATTTCAGTGAGCAGACAGGCACATGCTGAATGCTTAGAAAGACTGAAAGAAGCAAGGGATATGCATACAGCACAAATTAATAATTATTTTATTGAAAGTATTGCTCTTCCATACATTAATAACAAATTAGGTATGCATATCTTAACTGTAAAATGAAGCATGCATACTTCATTCAGTAGCCCAAGGTAATTGTTAGAGTCAATAGAGTCAATTGTAATAGTGTATTCTGATGTTGTGGGTTCAAATCCCACAAGTAACAAATACATACTAAAATAATAAAGGAATATTAAATATTACTTTCAACACATTTGGCATAAATGCCATGTTGTTAACTTAATCTGTATTATTTTTAAATGCAAGAATTATTTGGAACAATTCTCAGTCCTATTTTGGAATTTAAAAAAATTATAGTTAACATAAAAGTAAAAATATATTTGTATTGTAGTCTTTTATTGTATGTGACATATGATGGCTCTAATTATCTTTTTCTTTTTTGCTCTTACCCCACCCATTATCTCTCATTTTTAATTTTTATATGTGATCACACAGTTCTGATGTCATAATTTTCTGACAACCAACAGAATGATTTCCAGCACAGGGAGGTAGTCCAACCAGTATGGTTCAGCCTGCCACCCCTCCAATGACTGCTGCACCAATGTCCAGTACATCTGTGACACAATCTGGCAGTACTGCCTCTGCAGCCCCTGCACTACCTGGGCCCTCAGCATCAGGTAGCATTACTCCTGCAGCTGAAACAGTGGTACTCTCTGGGAATATTGGTAGAGATGGTATTTCATCACCCACCAGGAGCTGCCAGGCATGGTGTGTGAGTTTGTACATTGGTGCACACCTCAGCCATATGGAGAAGATGCATGTTAGAATGCTGAGAAAACAAAAATATCAAGCACTCCAACAGGAAGCTGAGAAAGGGATGACAGTACTCTAGCTGAGGACTGAATTCTCACTTTTCCAGTGCTTGATGGGCTTGGGCCTCCGATGTCCCCTCCCTATCCCCAATCATGGTTTCCCCAACCTTTTGTGTCCCTCACCATCCCTGTCTCTGTCTTGTTTGTCCTGTTTGCCTGCATCTGTTTCCTCAACTACCCTACTCACCTGACCCTGACATACCAAAGTCAATTGGCCAGCATTACTCTCTTACTGAAATAAAATAAAAACACTGGGCACCTGTCCCACAAAAAAATGTCCCATACATAGTTCTCCATTTTGCACATGTATTTTCTCAAGACAATTGATTCAGTACAATTGGCTATACAACATGATTGCATTGTTGTCAGCCATCTGTGGTGTGGTGACAGTTCAAATTCATCCAATTCTATATACATGTTCATTTTACACTCTTAAAGAAGTGAATACCTGTGGTTCCTACCTAATTCCCTTCTGCAAATTCCTATATTGCTTCCCCTTTTTTCTTCCCCCTGCTTGCCCCCCCATTTCACCACTTTCCTATCTACCCCATTTTTGCACATTTAATCTAGTCAAAAAAACTGATTCACACACCAAACAGATGACAGAAATACCCCCTAATAAAGCCCTTCACTTTCTGTCTTCTGCATTTGCGCAGAGATTGGCATTGCACAGCAATGCTGAGCAACGGTGAGTGGCTGTTCATGTCCTATGGCATTGGTTGCACTAGATCAGTTACTTCAGCAGAAGGCTACTTAAACTTGCTGTGCTAAAGGAACACACAGTTACATCAGATTAAAGGCAGTACTATGAAACATTTACTCTAACATTTATTTAGACTGCTGAATGTATACAAACGTAAATCCATATGTGTACTGCTGACATAAATCAATTGACTGATGTTCATTTTTATTCAGTACTTCACTGCAGTCATTGCCCCTCACATTTGCAGAAATTATCATATTTACTTATGTAATGCTATCCTGACAACATGTAAACATAAATAAATTGAGCTGGATTTGAAACATGTGTCATTTGTACTCAAAATATGAGCTCACCGCTCTTACATCTGGTGCCACAGGAAAAGCTAGACAGCAGGTGTATTTCTTACACTCAGTACTGTCCAAAGTGCTGATGGATGCACCTTGCCACTAAAGTGTTTGAGCAAAGAATGGTGAAGCAATAGAAATATTACCATTTTCCCACTTAAGCAGAGAACCCCATTTGCTAGTCACTTAACTCCTCGCAAACATCTTAAAAGTTATGGCACAACATTTTTAATATAAACTACAGTATGAATACCATAGTATCTGTCAGATATCCCTACCATAGACTATATGCATAAGTACTTCTCAAGTTCAAGCTGTATTCATTAAATGTGAATGTTGCACATGCAAACACTTTGCCATTGGTCATGCAAGCCACTTGCTAGGTGGTGCACTATAGAAGGAGCTGATTAGCATGTATTACTAAGTTTATTGTCCACTTAGTCTTCATCCCAATAAAATCCATGTAACAACACAACCAAAGGGAAGGGACTTATTAGTGACTGAACACATATTTACTCAGACTCATGTGTGCCCTGCACCCATGAACTTCAAAATGGATATGTCAGTAATATTTCCAAAATGTCAACTATATTACAAAAATAAATAGCACAACTGCATTGTCACATAATCTAAACCTTTATACTGACAATAGATGTTCAGATTATCTTATACATTTTACAGTGAGCTAATCGAAGGAAGGACACTCAGCAAACTCGGAGCTATAATATATAACATTAAGTATCCTGTTTTTTGTTTATTTTGTTCTTTATTTCTTATACTTTGTGTACTGTGTATTTTTTCTAGCTAGTTTCACTGTGTGTGAGGTATTAACTGGAAATTGTCCACTCTTATTAAGCATCTGTTGGGTTGTTTGTTTATGATAACTTGTTGCAGTTAAACTCTTTTTTCTAGTGGCTCCTTTAGCTGTTTAAAAGTTTCATTTAAAGGCTCACTGCTGCTTTTCAGCTGTGAGTAACATTTCTGCAGTTTGTTCTAAGTAGTGGGGATATTTGTAGCATTTCCATATTCAGGCTTGTATTTGGGCCTAGTGTTTGTGGAGGCTGTGTGTCTGAGCACATAGTTCAGGGACATCTTGTTTTAGCCAAAGCCATCAGGCATTTCAGTGAGAGAGAATTGTTTGAGGTCATTGGCTGACTGAGGTCTCCTGGACTACAGCTTAGACTAAGCACCTCATTGTTTTTTTGAGATTTCTTTCTTAAAAGCTGTCTCAGGTTTCAACTTTCTGTTACCTAAGAAGCTCAGTTGTGAGTGTTCAGCCATTTTACAGTGAGCTAATCGAAGGAAGGACACTCAGCAAACTCGGAGCTATAATATATAACATTAAGTATCCTGTTTTGTTTATTTTGTTCTTTATTTCTTTGTTGTTTATAGCACTTTGTGTACTGTGTATTTCTTCTAGCTAGTTTCACTGTGTGTGAGGTATTAACTGGAAATTGTCCACTCTTATTAAGCATCTGTTAGGTTGTTTGTTTATGATAACTTGTTACAGTTAAACTCTTTTTTCTAGTGGCTCGTTTAGCTGTTTAAAACTTTCATTTAAAGGCTCACTGCTGCTTTTCAGCTGTGAGTAACATTTCTGCAGTTTGTTTCCCACCCTCCCTCCCTGTTGGTATAGTGTTTTTATAGTTGGTGGCTTTGCAGTTGCCGCCCTAGTGTAAATTTGATCTGGGACCCTCCTCCCAGTCTAGTGTCATTACCTCATTCTACCCAGTACAGGGAGAGCATTTGAGAAGGCCAATCAGCTTAGTTTCTGCTACTCCTTTCTCTCTTTCCAAAAAAAAAAAAAAATTTATCTGCTTTTACTGTATTTGTGTTTTTTCCTACTTTATTTTGCTTTTGCGTCATCTTAAAAGTATTCAGTTGTATTTATTACTGCTTGGTGTAACTCATTCTAAGCCTTTTAGTTTAAGCACCTGGGCTTCAGACCAGTTTTACATTAAAAAGGTTTGTGTCTGCACTGTAGTGGCAGAACAGGTAGCTTACATCCTTCTAAGTTGGGAACTGCTGATTGAGGGCTCAGTGTCTGCTATTCTAAAAGTGTATTAATTCTGGTTTAAGCACTTGGGCTTGAGGCCAGTTATTTTACATTAAGAGGGTTCATGTTCTGCACTCTTGTGGGAGGAGAGGCTGGAATCTGTCCTTCTGAGCTGGGAATTTCTGGTTAAAGCTTATAGTGCCTGCATATTTGAACTGCTTCTTACTGAAATTGGTACACCTTGTTTGCTGTAGCATAGACTAGATCCAGGCCTGCTGAATCTAGCTTTGTTTGTATAACTTGAGCACTAATCCAGGCATTCTTTAAAGTATTCAGTTGTATTTATTACTGCTGGTAGTAACTTGATTAAAGTGTAGCTATCATTTCTAAGTCTTTTGGATTAAGCACTTGGGCTTCAGACCAGTTGTTTTACATTAGGAAGGTTTGTGGCCTGCACTGTGGTGGCAGGACAGGTAGCTTACATCCTTCTAAGTTGGGAACTGCTGATTGAGAGCTCAGTGTCTGTTATTCTAAAAGTGCATTAGTTCTGGTTTAAGCACTTGGGCTTCAGGCCAGTTATTTTACGTTAAGAAGGATTGCGGTCTGCACTCTTGTGGGAGGAGAGGCTGGACTCTACCCTTCTGAGCAGGGAATTTCTGGTTAAAAGCTTATAGTGCCTGCATATTCTAACTGTTTCTTACTGAAATTGGTACACCTTGTTTGCTGTAGCATAGACTAGATCCAGGCCTGCTGAATCTAGATTTATTTGTATGCTTGTTGTTTGCTTATTTCCCTGAAATGCTAATTCCACCTAAAACGCGGCCTTTTAGCACTTCTGTGGATCCCTAGTGATATCTGCATTGCTTACTGTACTTATTTCCTTGTTTCACTTGAAAGAAAGTTACTGTTTATCATTTTTGCATTTAAGTTACCTGTAACACATTGCATTTAAGCTACCTGGCACTTGCTCACTAAAACAATTATATAAGTCAGCTCTAAAAAATTAAAAGCACTGCACCCTCACAAACTCCCCTTGAGTACCATGTTCCCCATTGGCCCTTTTTTTCAATTATAAAGGAATTCCCAATACTATTCTAGCATGTCCAAAGGTCAGTTGTCAATCTCCTCTCCGGTCCAGCTGGTGAATCTGGGAATCTTGAGGCAATGTTACAACTGCCTCATGTACACAGACAACCCTTTCCTCCTTCCAACCAATTCCAACACATGTGAGAGATGCAACCATATAGCCAAACTGGAGGCTAAGCTCTCTCAACTCAGTACTGGCGTAACCAGTCAGGAGGAGAAGGAAACCACACTCACTACAATTCCAGTCTCACATAGACCTACCACGACAACAAACCAAACACATAAACACACAAAAACATACTCAGAGGCTCTAAATAAAAATCTGCCTAAGCAGCAGAGACCTCCAAAGCAGACACCCAAGCAACCGCTACCCCAAAACAAAACACATGCAACACATAGCTCACAAAGCCAGTGTGCTGAACAGTCACAGCCCTTAAGGCTAAACAACACACCTGATACACTTGTAATAGGTGACTCTATCATCAGGCACACTGACGCCCCGCTCACCAGGCTGAACAAGGAGAAGGTCACGGTGAGCTGCCTGTCGGGCGCTAGGATCCGCCACATAACACAAGCACTCAGGTCACTCCAAGGCAAGTACAAATATGACTCAGTCATTGTCCATGCTGGTGTGAATGACCTGAGACGTACCTCCCTGGACTACATGAAAAGAGACATAGAGGAGCTCTCTGAGCATGTAGCCCAGGCCGGTATGACCCTGACCTTGAGTAGCATCTTACCCTCACCAAGAATGATGCCACAATATGAAGACAAGATGATCAATTTCAACAATTGGCTTAAGTGTTGGTGTCATTCAAAGGGGATCCAATGCCTGTCAGCCTGGGACGACATGCTCGACAAGCCACGATGTTTCGCTAGGGACGGCTTGCACCTGTCACCCCTGGGCTTTCGGATATTGGCAAAGGCTCTTGCTACCCCTATAGTGCCTTTTTTAGGCAAGGCTCAAAAGACAAACCCACCTCCATAGGTATCACAAGGGATAAGAAACTAAGAGTAATGCTACCCAATGCCAGAAGTCTAAACCTCAAGATGCACGCACTCGAAACTCTCCTTAGCATGGAGAACATCGATATCTGTGCAGTAACAGAAACCTGGCTCAAGGCTCCCAAGAGCACCCCAGCACTACCAGGTTATACCTCATACCATGCTTTTCGGCCCCAAAACTTGGACCGAACCACAAAAGGAGGGGGAGTATCAATATTTGTCAAAGATACCCACACCTCCAGGTTGGTGGCACAGCACGAAGCATCAGAGACTATCCATGTGCAACTAACTGTGGGTAAAACTGCCTTCCAGTTTATAGCCTGCTACAGACCACCCTCCCAAACACAGGAACCCCACTCGGCCTTCCTGAGAATACTGGAAAATATGAAGATCTTTCCAAACACCATTATATTGGGCGACTTCAACTACCCAAACATAGACTGGGAGCATTACTCTAGCTCCAACACCCTAGCCCAAAGGTTCCTAGAATTTATAAACTCAAATGCTATGGAACAACTTGTTACCACTCCCACAAGAGGGGAAAACATACTGGACCTGATCATCACCAACATGGGGGGGTAAGATCAGACCATAAACTAATTTCACTGGATATTCACATCCCGACCCCACCCCCTGCCCAGAAAACCACAGTGAAAACTTCTCTAAAGCAAATTTCACACGCCTCAAAACCGAGGCAAAATCCTTCAAAGCCCCCGGGCCTGTGGAAAATACGGCCCAGACCACAGAATCCTTCATAAACGCATTCTATGAACACCTTCAGGAATGCATGGATCATGCAATCCCAAATAAAACCAAGACCCAATCCTCCAAAGGCAGACGTCCTGTCTGGTGGACCCCAGCCATAAACAAACTATACAATAGAAGGAGGAAGCTACTACATGATAGAGCAAAATCCCAAAAAGGGAAGGCATCTCTGATCAGTATTAGCAAAAAACTACGGGCACTCATAAAATCGTCTAAGGCCAGCTTCGAGAGAAAAATTGCACAGGACACTAAGGATAATCACAAGGCTTTCTTTAGTTATGTTAGGAACCTGGGTGGGAATTCCCAGATATGCTCAGAATTAGTCCAAAATGACAAAAAATACACCGAGCCCACAGACATTGCCAACATCCTAGCTGACAGGTTCAGTGCAAACTTCTCCCCCTCCTCCCCAGCAAAAGGGCAAATATCTATCCCAACAGAGTGCTGCCCCCCTGACATCTCAGATGCTCAGGTAAGAGCCGCCCTCTCCAAAGCAAAAAACACAGCATCAAGGGGACCAGATGGTGTCCCGGGCTGCGTCCTACATGAACTCCAAGAAGAGCTAAACCCAAACATAAAACTACTGTTCAATCTTAGCCTTACTACAGGATAAGTACCCAAAGAGTGGCGTACAGCAACAGTGGTCCCTCTCCACAAAGGGTGTGCCTCAACGGATCCTGGAAACTATCGCCCCATAAGCCTGACTAGCTTGGTCTGCAAAGCTATGGAAAGGATCATCATGAACCTCATAAATAAAGATATTGGGGACCTACAGACACTGGATCCTACCCAGTTTGGCTTTGTTAAGGGCAGATCCTGCCTCTTAAACCTGGTCAATTTCTTTGAAACAGTCACCAAGGCCATTGACGAGGGGAAGGTGGTCCACACAGCCTACCTGGACCTCGCAAAAGCCTTCGATACAATACCCCACTCGGGCATTATAGATAAGCTCACCAGCTTAAATATAAACCCCTATGTCACTAGATGGGTTGCAAACTGGCTCAAGGACAGAACCCACATGGTTAGAATTGCTGGAGCCATGTCAGACTCCAAACCAGTTACAAGTGGCGTCCCCACAAGGCTCAGTCCTGGGACCTCTCTTGTTCGGTATATATTTCTCGGTGGTACAGGCCAACACGGAAGGACTGTGGCTGACCAAGTTCGCAGATGACTGCAAACTGGGTGCCATAATCAACTCTCCAGCCGACACAAGCATCCTCCAAAAGGGCCTCATAGAAACAGACAACTGGTGCCAGAGCCATGGCCTCAAGCTAAACGCCAAAAGTGTATAGTCATCCCCTTTGGCAAAAACAAAGTGCCCACAAATTACCACATAGGTGGTAATCCATTAAGTACAGAAGAAGTCATTAGGGACCTGGGGACCCAAGTTGATAGCAATCTCTCATTTGACAACCACGTGGCCAAAGTGGTTAGAAAAACATTTTATATAGCCCACCTAATCATGAAGGGATTCACATCTAGATCAGGGAGGTCATCATGCCTCTTTACTCATCCCTCATCAGGCCCATAATTGAGTACAATGCCCCTTTTGGGATGTACCTTACCAGACACCTGCAGCAACTGGAAAGACCCCAAAAGTACCTCACCAAGAGGATCAAAGGGCTCAAACAGATGCCATATGCTTCCCAGTTAAAGAAACTCCAGCTCTACTCAGTGGCATACCGCCTGCTTAGAGGCGATCTGTGCCTGATGTATAAAGCCATGTCCAACCCGGAATTAATGGACATGCTGCACCTCAGAAAATCCAAATCCCATCGAGCTACGCGCTTGAGAGACTTGAACCTCAGCACTGAAATAAATAGGACATGCTGGAGGGACAGATTCATAACCCGGAGGCTCCCTTCACTCTATAATAAAATCCCAGTCCAGGTTAGGCAGAGTCCCACATTGACTCTCTTCAAGAGGAATCTTGATGAGTGGATGGGAGATCATAGGTTTACCCCGGCTATCACTTCTGTGTCACTGTTAGACAGAGGCACAGTATACTAACCTCAAAAAAAGGCATAGCAAAATTAATTTAGAATGGGTGGCGAAATCCAAACACACTCTGGCTAGGCTTATAAATGCTCTAGGGCAGATAGCCTAGTATGAACCTATGAACCTATGAACCTATGTGTTAATGTGGACATCAAGTCATCACAAATATAAACACACATACATTCATAATGGCATCCATGCTGACCACAAAATATATATATGTGTGTGTGACTGTAAGTGTGTGATGTACACAGCATATTGAGAAACAGGTGCACATATCTCAGTTCTGCAACATGCATTCCTCACAGCTTATTGCATCTAGTTTGAGAAGCTGTCTTTTAAAATCTATCTGCACATTGGGACCAAAACAGAAAATCCAAAGTCCACACTTTGCACACTACTCTCATAACAGGGTATGTTACCTACATCATATAATGATGATGTCATCATCTATGAAGACCACTATGACAAGGAAAAAGCCTACTTTGGGGATAGTGCAAATATTTGCTACTGTGTTCTGTGAACGGGAACAAACTAGTTGGGGGGGTTAACTTACCACAACAGCCACAATGTGTGTGCATGTGTATGTATGTGTAGGAATGTGTTTGTGCATAGTTAGAAGAGCATGAGTCTTAATCCTACTGAGTCTTAATCCTACTGTCAACAATCAAGTGTCATGGAGAACAAAAATGTTTACAATTATACATGTCTACACAGCCATTTCATACTGGCCTCCCAACATCTTCTCCCAAACATACAATGATGATGTCATCTTCTATAAAGTGTCCAGCAACAGTTTAAAATTCAGAGTTGTGCTGTGGTGCTTGCATTAAATACTGTGTTCCCTGGTTTAACTAGCTAAGGAGAGGTTCTAAACTTGTGCAGTCAACTGGTATGTGGTTGTGTGTGTATAGTCAGAAGGACATGAGACTGTATCCTACTGTTATCAATTCAGTCCTATTTAGAACAAAAAATGTTACTGTTGCACATGCCTACACAGACATTTCATACAGCCATCCCAACATCTTCTCCCAAACATACAATAATGATGTCATATGTTATAAAGTGTCCAGCAACAGTATAAAAGTCAAACTTGTGCTGTGGTCCTTGTGTTTAGTATTGCATTCTCTAGTTTGTATAATTAGTTAGGCAGAGGTTCTAATCTCACTGTAGCCAATTGGTGTGTATAGTCAAAAAAGCATGAATCTGTATCCTACTGTCACCAATCCAATCCCATGGAGAACAAAAATTTTTACAGTCATACATCCCTACACAGCCATTTTATACAGGCCTACCAACATCTTCTCCCAAACATATAATGATGATGTCATCTGCTATAAAGTGTTCTGCAACAGCGTAAAAGTCAGACTCATGCTGTGGCATTTGCGTTAAGTACTATGTTTTCTAACTTGTGTAACTAGTTAGGTGGGGGTTCTAATTTCACTGCATTCAACTTGTTTGTGTTCATAGTCAGAAAAGCATGAGTCTGTATCCCAACAATACTTTTTACAGTCATACATGCCTACACAGCCATTTCATACAGGCCTCCAAATATCTTGTCCCAAACATACACTGCTGATGTCATCAGCTATGAAGTGTTTTCTGACACTGTGAAAGCCAGACTTGTGGTATGGTGCTTGCGTTAAGTGCTGTGTTCTGTAGCTGGGTAGGTAGGGATTTTAATCTCACTGCAGTCACCTGGTGTGTGTTTGTGCTCAGTTAGTTTGCATTTTGGAGACCATTTTAGAAAGAGCTACGGATATCTTCATCTCATCAGACACTGCTGATGTCATCAGCTATAAAGTGTTGTCTGATATTATGAAAGGCAGACTTGTGCTGTGGTGGTTTCATTAAGTACTATGCTCTGTAGTTATGTAGGCATTCTAGTTTCACTGCAGTCAAAGTGTGTGTGTGCTTGTGTTCAGTTAGTTCACATTCTGGAGATCAGTTTAAAACAGCATGTGAGGCACTCCTTCTACCATCTTTTCCTCGGCAGAAACTGCTGATGTCATCATCTATGAAGTGTTATCTAACACTATGACAGGCAGACTTGTACTGCGGCACTTGAATTGAGTACTGTGTTCTGTAAATAGTTAGGCAGGGTTCTAGTCTCACTGCAGTCAGTGTGTATGTCTGTGTTCAGTTGGTTCTCATGAAAGAAGCCGTTTTAGAACAGCTTTGAAATACTCCTACTACCCTCTTCTTCTCACCAGACACTGCTGATGTCATCAGATATAAAGTTTTGTCTGGCACTGTGAAAGCCAGACTTGTGCTGTGGCACATGCCCTAAGTACTGTGTTATGTAGTTATTTAGGTAGGAATTTGAATCTGACTACAGTCAACCGCTGTTTGTGTGTGTTCATTCAACAATCAGTCTGGTGACTATTTTAGAATAGCATGTGAGTCCACAGCTATGCCAAACATCTCTTTGTTAACATACACTGACACTATTTAAGTCAAACCTGTGCTGCAGTACTAAAATTAAGTAGTGTTCTCCAGCTTCTGTATCTAGTTAGTTAGGGGTTCTATTCTGACAGCAGTCAGCTTGAGTGTGTTTTCATACAATTAATATTTTTGAGACAGGATTACACCAATATGTGACTCCACATCTATGTCAGACACTCCTCCGCCATTTCTTCACATAATGTGCTCACTATAAAGAATGATACTTATCAATATTACATCACTCAAACAATCCTATAGTTATAAAAAATCATTATATAAACTACAAGCATTATCATTAAAAATGTTAACCAAATAATGACTGTCACTCGAAATAAATCCTAATTGTCAGATAACAAAAAATATGAGGCAGATTAACAAGGCTTATGAAATATTCATTGCCTGCCTTCAGGAATCTTACTTAAATCCCTGGACTTCTTCTGCAATGAGAAGTACTACCTTACTTTTACCATCAGCAGTTATCTAAGGGGAAGAACTCTTTGCTTATAAGCAGAATACAATTCTTGAACATATTGGCTATTCATTGTATGATCAGTTATCTAAGGTATGTTAAAAGTAAACTTGGTGGTACATTGTTTTTAGATTTAATCTTTATTATACATAGAAAAAATAAAAACAGATCAACCCATTTTCAAACATTTTTAAGAGGGATTTAGCTTAATACACTCAACCTGAGGATTGTAATCAGGGTGTAATTATTGCATATGTGCATAATCAACAAACTTCATTTATATAAGTATAATTTTTTATGTATAAAGTAGATTATGTTGTGTACTATATGTCTTAGATTAATAAATTCTATCAATCTGTTGAGTGGATGATGTATTCAAGTATACAAATTGGTGAGAATTTATTTCATTGATTCATTCTCAAACATATATAATAGTTCACAATTATGACAGTATATTTCGCTTAAGGTTTTTTTGACATAAATTTAAATTTCTAACTATGAATGATTGCATCTAACTCTTCAAATATTAATCTACTATTTGGTAATATTTTCATCACAGTTAACTGTAACAACTATGACTTTTGTTATTGACCTTGGATCATGATGGATTTGTTATTAAGGATTTAAGTGTTCGAAGATTTTACTATTAGATTGTTAGTAATTTTATACATCATATTGAATTAAACAACATACAGTTCTGAACATGCAATATTGATAGAATAATAGTGTATATTTAATACACTAAAGGTTACAAGTGTTTTAGGCTAATATTTAAAAAATTAAGAATACAAATACAATCTTGATCCATTCATAGATACATTAAGCTAAAAGTTGTCAACGTTTCAGACTAAATAATATTAGTATCAACATCATATTTCTAAGGTAAAAAGATCTGCTGAATTGTTTAAAAATAAAAGTATTATAGAAAGTGATCTATTAAAGCTCACGCTATGTTTGAGAAGGGGAATAACATATTGAAAGGACATACTATTAGGATAAGACATATCCCGACTAATTGTAATTGACAAATCCATAGAATATAAGGAAAGTAATCTAAAACTGTTACAACATTAATGGTTACCGGTTGTTAGTGAGGTCATAAGCATGATAGAAAAAGACAAAATAACACAAGGTTTGCACAAAAATCGGTACAATAATGATAATGGCAAATAATCCAGGACAATATCAAGGAATTCAGTGAATAAGCCATGCGCTAAAACTTGCAATTAGACCAGAAAATAGACACTGCTACAACCTTTGAATGAAAAATGTGAGTTTCCCGCCATATAGACATATCCTCACAGATATAAAGATGTAAAAAAAGTATCAGTTTTTTCAGAGCACTGCACAATGTTTCCAAAAGACTTCATCTGGCTGATTGCCATCCAAGATAATTTGAGCATATAGTATAACAAGCACATCATATCTGGTTACATTCATTATTCTGGAGATCAGTTTAAAACAGCATGTGAGGCACTCCTTCTACCATCTTTTCCTCGGCAGACACTGCTGATGTCATCATCTATGAAGTGTTATCTAACACTATGACAGGCAGACATGTACTGCGGCACTTGAATTGAGTACTGTGTTCTGTAAATAGTTAGGCAAGGTTCTAGTCTCACTGCAGTCAGTGTGTATGTCTGTGTTCAGTTGGTTCTCATGAAAGAGGCCGTTTTAGAACAGCTTTGAAATACTCCTACTACCCTCTTCTTCTCACCAGACACTGCTGATGTCATCAGCTATAGTTTTGTCTGACACTGTGAAAGCCAGACTTGTGCTGTGGCACATGCCCTAAGTACTGTGTTATGTAGTTATTTAGGTAGGAATTTGAATCTGACTACAGTCAACCGGTGTTTGTGTGTGTTCATTCAACAATCAGTCTGGTGACTATTTTAGAATAGCATGTGAGTCCACAGCTATGCCAAACATCTTTTTGTTAACATAAACTGACACTATTTAAGTCAAACCTATCTGCAGTACTAAAATTAAGTAGTGCTCTCCAGCTTCTGTATCTACTTAGTTAGGGGTTCTATTCTGACAGCAGTCAACTTGAGTGTGTTTTCATACAATTAATATTTTTGAGACAAGTTTACACCAATATGTGACTCCACCTCTATGTCAGACACTACTCCCGCCATCTTCTGCTCAGCATGCAATGATGCTATCATCCTCTATAAAGTGCACAGTGATACTGTTAAAGTCAGACATATGTCACCTGGAGGATCACGGGCCTCAAACAGATGCCCTATGCAGTTCGACTAAAGAAACTCCAGCTCTACTCAGTTGCTTACCGCCTACTCAGAGGCCATCTATGCCTGATGTACAAAGCCATGTCTAACCCAGAATTAATGGACATGCTCCACCTCAGGAAATCCAAATCCCTTAGAGCTACATGCTCCAGGACTTAAACCTCAGCACAGCAATAAATAGGACATGCTGGAGGGACAGATTCATATCCCAGAGGCTCCCCTCACTCTGGAACAGAATCCCAATTCATGTTAGGCAGAGCCCCTCACTGACCCTCTTCAAGAGAAATCTTGACAAGTGGATGGGAGATTGTAAGTTACCCCTGTGATCTCTTCTCTGTCCCTGCTAGATAGAGGCACAGTAAACTAACCTTAAAGGGCTATCTTCTGTGACCTACTATACAGAGGCACAGTTAATACATCTAAATGGGAGGTGAAAGCCAAACACACTCTGGCTTGGCTTATAAAAGCCCTAGGGCAGATAGCCTAGTATCTACCTATGAACCTATGAACCTATGTGGTGGTGCTAGTCTTACATTGTATGGAATCCAGCTTCTATACCTACACAGGTTTAATGTTCAAATCAGATGCAGTCAAATGCTGTGTATGGGGTTGGTGGTACATTACTGTTATTGTATGATCTATTGAATCTCTTTTCACTTAACTACCACTTAGAAAAACATTTAACATAACCCCATGAATCCAACATCCCCTTTTTCCCTCTGGCCACATAACATCCTTCTTGCAGAGGAGTAGAGGATGTCCTTCCATAAGCCTCTACATACCATCTCCAGACCCCTGGATGTGTGATTGCTAATTCTGTCATGGGGGTGTACATGTCACATATGGACAGAGGCAGTATGTTATGCAATCAAATGCACACATACGTACATAGCCTTGCCATCTTCCATCATATAGCTATAGTGATTTTTGTTTAAATGGTATAATAATGGCTAGGATTTTATGTGATGTTGGTCAGTAGACTAATAATGTCCTTTGAGCATTTCACATGACAATGTCGCTGTTATCCACATGTGCCATGTTGAAGTATGGATGTATGGTAGCTCTACAAGAGGATATTACAAACTGTGATGTGAGGTAATGTATTGATGGCTGCTGCTGCCATTTGATTACATGTTCCTTCCATAACAGCTATAGTAATATGCCTTCTGACAATTGCTGACATGGGAAATACTATGTATATTGTCGGCTTAGTAAGGCATGTGTTTTTGTAGTGGAGCATATCAACATTCTACACAGTTCTCATTCAAACATCACAGTGACACTTGTAGTATGGCACGTGTGCATGTGCATACCTACCAGTATTACATACTCTCTGACAAACATCATATAATGTCATACTGATTACATGGGTACATAAGTCTTGTTTCATCCACATGTTGTAGAGCTGTTATACACAAACATATCGCAACTTTTGATTCAATTGCAACCTTGTGGAATTCATTGTATGTGCAATTTTGTTGCTATTGCCAAGGATTATTAAGGTGTTCCCCAGAAGCATTGTGTAACTACTAGCATTTGTATCAGTAACTGTTCTGCATGAGCCACATCCACCTCATTTGTAATGTGTAATAGTATCAGAGCAATACATACAGCTTTCCAATGAAAAATCTATAGGCATATACTATGCAATTGATGTAATTACATGACATAGGTAGAGTTGTATGACTGTGTGAACAGTACCACTACATGGCATGTGATGCATACCCAAGGTTGTATTTGAAGGTCTTCTCACAAATCATTTTTTTAAATAAGTATGACATGTTGAAGGGAATACACAACTAAGCACAGTGCTGTTTGTGGATGCCACCACCTATACTCAACTAGAGAAATAGACAATCTGCAAGCTAAAAGTTTGGATCAAACTTCACCTCCCTGTCTCAGCTGGCCATCTGCCAAAGTATACATATAAACATTACTTAGCTTATTTTCTCAGGAGAGCAGCTCATCTATGTGCTCTCTAAGGCTATAAACACAGAATCAATGGGCCCTGACAACATCCCATGTTGCCTATTAAATAACTTAAAAGCTGACATTGACATAGCAGACACAGTTGGATCGTTACTTAAACACAGCCTCCAAGCAGCCCATGTTCTGGCAGAAGGGTGTACAGTAAAAGTCATCCATTTGAACAAGGGTGAACCATCACCTGATTCAGGGAATTATAGACCCATAATCCCGACTCTACTCATCTGTGAAAGATCAAAGATCAAAGAATCACCATGGAGCTTATCAAAAAGGACACAGGTAATCTCAAAACTGTGTACCCAACCCATTTTTGATTCCTTGGAGTTACGCTGTGTCTGTTAAATCTGTTTGAAGGTCATCAAGGCCATGGATGAGGGAAAGACTATGCATCCCACATAACTAAGCCAACAAGGCTTTTGACACAAATCCACACTCAGGTACTACAGATAAACTGACTCAACTGGCCATAAACACATACATCCCCAGGTGGGTAACCAAATGAATCACCAACAGGACACATACTGTCAATGTGTATGAATTCACCACTAACAAGAGGCCAGTGGCCAGGACCGTAAAACAGGTTTCTGTACTACACCCTTTCCTGTTCAGTATTTACTTCCCAGAAGTCAAGACAAACTCAGACAGCCTTTGCCTTACCAACCTTCTGGATGACTGAAAAATATTGATGTGATGGTCTCTCTACCCCAGGCCAGTAATCAAAGAACATCAATCCTCACCACTGACTCCAGTGAAAGATGGTCACTAAAAACAGGAATGGATTTATACAGTATTTTTCAGATGCAGCTCTATGCATCAAGCACTGTTTTCCCCAAAAGCACAAAGGGAACATGCTCCAGACCTGGGACTGGACTGTCTGTCTCTCCCGGTCCCTAAAAAGATACACTTTGGAGCACTGTGTCCCATTTCCAGACTATAACATAACCACACTGCCACCAGTCAACTACTCTCAGGCTCTTACAAGGGTGTCCAATTATACTGAGTAAAATTAATACTAATATAAATGGTAGAGTGTAACCAAAGCAGCAAGACTTTTTGGAGTGGCCACAGCATCATTAAAATAAGCACAAGTACTCTCAAGATGTTAAAAGTATTCTCTAAAAGACCAGCCACAATGAAAGGTATAAACATATTTAATAATAAATAATAAAGTAGAAAACACAAGAATACTAAATATCTAAGTACAATAAACACCAGAGTTTCAATCACAAGAGAAATAAAAATAACACAGTTGGACAGATTCAAACAGATGCAAAAAAATACTACTTAGCTTATCTCACTGTATTACCTGACTGTCTAAAGAATAACTGTTCCCTAGCTAACTTAATTAATACAGCAAGGCAATTGTTTGTTTAAACATATACATTTAATCAGTTATAATAACACTGTTGATACATTTTTAACGCAAGCATCTGTACAAGTCAGTGTGATAGTCAAATGACACAAAATTATTTGCAAAACTCCAGCTAACTATGCTGACATGGCATGTGTTACACATGCACTGCCCTATTGTCCCTGGCACAGATGGCAATACCTCACATCATCACAATGGACTGTCATTGAATCCACAAATATTATTGATATACTGCAGAAACTATTAATGTACAAAAATGATTTGTATCAGAACCATGGAAACACACTAAATGAACACAAAAGCATAATAATCCCCTTTTGAAAAGCAAATATCCAAGCTAATTACAGTATATACAGCACACGTCTATGAGCACACCCAGTGGTACGAGATCTGAGTACTCAGTTACATAGTAATTGGAATATCAACCACCATGTATCCACAGTGGTGACAAATCCCTGGTATGTGGCACAACTCTTAAATATGGGCAGACAATCCACATCAAATTACATTATAATGCCCTTGTACATGGCCCTCATCACGCCAATAATTGGGTGCACCCTTTTGCATGTATCTCACCACACATTTGCAACAGTGGAGCAACCCCAGAGTTTTTGCACAATGAAGATACATGGTGTAAACAAGAAGTCATATGCAGAAAGATTTAAAACCCTATCACTGTATTATAACTGCAACAGATGACAAAGGGTTAATATGTTTCTGGCCTACAGGGCACTCTGCAATCTGTCCTTAATTGCAGTGTTATACATTAACGCAAACTGTACAAGAGTTACTTGTTCCAAGGATGTTAACCCAGCCTGTGACCTAGTGAATCATGTTGGAGAGATAAATACATCTCTCAGACACCACTCCTTCTCTGGAACATGATTTTCTTTCACGTAAATTAAAAGCCTTTCCTGACCTTCTTCAAGTGCAACATAGATAAATGGATAGTTAATAATGATTATTCTCCTGGTATTGTGTCCATGTCCCTCATGGATAGTACAGTTGGTAGTAGATGACATACTGTAGCATAGGCACATCCCTGTGTGAACATTGATTACAGGGCTATTGAGAATTGTGTAAGTCAGATAAAATATGGCTAGGTTTTTATGGGATCTTGGTGCTTTAGCCTAGTACTCTTCTATGCACCTATAAACTGATGAAGTTCAAGTGTATCCTAGGTACAGCTATAGTGTGACTGTACAGTGTCACAGACGTACCACTACATCACATCACTATTACCACTTGATAGTTTGCATGAACACATATGCATGCATGCCAATATTTCATGGTAGTATAAAATTTTCCATAGCAATGTCAGGGTGACAGTGATTGTGTGGCACATGTATTGGGTTTGCTATGTGCTGATAGAAAGTGTGCACCATGTATTGTTTGGTATGTGAACAATATCAGGGTGACAGCTTCCTCACTCATTGAAGCTACACTTTGCAGTGCTGGAGTTTCTGTGCATATGAGCATAACTGATTCATTATCATTCCTATTCATTATAGGGGTTGGGAGGGTGGCCTAATGGTTAAGGTGTTTGCCTTACAAACACAAGGTGCAGGGTTCAAGTCTCCCAAGGGATAATTGGCTAGGCTTAAAATGGCTCGCAAGGGCAGTTAGCCTAGTACTGATCTATGAATCTATGAATCTATGAATCTATTACCATGTGTCTCACATACTGCTATACCATTCATTATGAGGGATAATTTCTGAATTCACACATCAGCTGCAGATGCAGCAGACAATATCCATTGCTATTACATGTGGCAGATGCATGCAATACACAGCTGTTTGTAGGGAATCCACTCATACTAGTGTTTTGATTTTAAGAGTTGTTATCCATATGGCTGATACTATGTCATTCAGAGATGCTTTCCTCAAGTGTATCACTTTTGCCACAGTGATCTCTCACATATCTTGTCAGCCATACATAAGTATTCTTTGTGATGTATAACCATTAGAAGTTGACAGTGCAGACGTTCCTTCAAGGTGTTTTACAAGGCACGTGTGACACGTCTTTCTGTGATGCACCCAGCAAATACACAGATCATTGAGAACACTGATGGCATGGGTTACATTCTCGAAGGTGTGGAGTGTGTGAATTAGGTGTCATGCAAACCTTTCAACTGGCCAGGATCGCCCCTAATTTAAATTACAGCTGTAATACTGTCCATCTTAACAGCTCCAAAAAGTGGTAATTTATGAGGAAGGTGTGTTGAATTCCCCTTATAGATTACTGACAAATAAATACAGTTGTTCAAGTGTGTTCCTGCAGAACATGTATAATAGTTTACAATGCATATTTTATGTCAGTGTCACAGATTAATGGTGGTATTATTTTAAAATTGCCCATGATTGTGCCTGCTTCTATCTAATGTTGTCCATGATCTTGTTGCTATGTGCCCCTAATTTGTTGAGAGCTATGCTGACCAGTCACTCATATTCAAGCACTTCATTTTACACACCTTTACACTGTGCATATACCCATGTTGTATATACCATCCTTGTTAAATGTCCACTCCAGTGATCATATCAGGATGTTTATGTCACAACCAATCATATTCATTGTTATGTAACATTGTGTTGCAGTCATATAGTGTACTGTAATGTGTGATGACATAAATATACTCACACAGGAGGTGTAACCAGCATTATGTACTATGGTATGTACATAAGTGGTTAATGTTATGCTACTGACTTGTCTTTGGAGAGTATGCACATTGGCATGCCCTTATTTGGTGTGCATTACCATGCTTCACATGTCCTCCTCCTCTTTCTTCATTAGTAACATTCATGTTTGTGGCCCTTTTCAATACATACACTTTCCCAGACTAGTGTAGTTATATTGAAATCTATTTACCCTTGATGATCACCACAAATCCTTTATTACTATATGCCAAAAACATGTTCTAGTGTACATTGCACTGAGTACAATTTTCTATGTGTTACTGCTGCATTCACTGCATTAAATTTAGCCCTAGTGATCATTGTGATTGTCATTGCAATTTTGCAGAGCAAGTTTGGCTGCAGTGATGCAGCGGTTAACATTGTCACCTCACAACAAGAGGTTCTCTGGTTCAATTCTCAGTTGGGATGCCTTCTGTGTAGAGTCTGCATGTCCTCCCTGTGATCGTGTGGATTTCCTTCGGATGTTCTACTTCGACTGGACATTCTAAATTGACCATAGGTGTGAGTGAATGTGTGAGTGAGTGGTACAGGTGAACTACCATGGTTGGGCTAGCCACCCGGTGGTGTAAGCCTTGGCTCAAGATGATTGTTGCTGTTGAAGTGACACCCCAACCCCATGTGCAAAAATGGGAAAAAGGGTTGTGGATGGAATGGTTTAACAATGAACATTATTTCCCAGCTTTGTTACAAATGCTACATCTAAAGAAATCCCAATCCCTCTGCACCACACACTCCAGAGACCTCAACCTTATTACCACAATCAACAGAACATGCTGGAGCGACAGGTTCATAACCCAGATACTGCCCATGCTCTGGAATAGACTTCCTATACATGTCAAGCAGAGCACCTCACTGGCCCTCTTCAAGTGAAATCTTGATGAGTGGATGGGAAATAGAAAGTTCACCCCGGAGATCACTCCAGTGGCTCTACTTGATAGAGGCACTGGGAACTAATGTCGGGCGGCACAATGACAGGGCACTTCTATGGGCTAGGGTTGTAAAAGCTCCATGGCCATTAGCCTAATACACACCTATGAACCTATATGCATTTGTGTTGCTTTATATAGTTTCATGGCCAGCAAAGCTTTTGTTGGCCATGGAACATTGCTTGTATCTGTGTTGATACAATGTGTGGCATGCATATGCAATTAGCACTGCTCTCATTGCACAAACATGTAAACTCTGTGTAGGCAAAGCCTACACAGAGTTTATCAAATCCCCGTGATTAAGAAAACATTTGAATATTTACATAGGAAAAATACATAAAAGTTGCACTCAAGGAATTTGAACTATTTAGTCAATGCCCGTTTTCTAAGAGTCTGACTAAGAAACATTTGAACCTGAAAAATGTATGTGCAACAGAAATTATTTAAGAATTGCTTCTTTTTCAACACTACGTGATTAACATCATTAAGAAAAGATATTTTAACAAAATGCCATAATCAGTAAAAGAATCTCTGTAACAAAGCAGACGGCACTGTTTTCTTCATCTTGCATCTTTATTTTACACATAGACAGCTGCAATATTCCTTTTTTATGTCTTATTAGCCATTTATTTGATTGCTTTATAGGTATTTAACCTATTATATTAAGACATTTTCGCAGTTTTGCCTGGACTAGATTCTTTTAATTAGCTGCCAGATCAAGTTAATGTGTTTTTAAGTGCGGAACTAATGCTAAACAAATCACAAACAGTATCATGGCCCCTGAATTTAGGGCAGATGTGAAGCTGTAGTAACTTACACAGTGCACCATCACAGAGCAGTAGCTTATCACAAAGAAGAAAGGAAGTAACTGGTGCTTGTTGCTACTACAATATAGTTAACATGTACATAGATGGGAATGACCTTTGCAAAACTGGCATGAAGCAGACCAGCTACTACATTTTATTTATTTATGTATTAATTTAATTAATTAGTTATTAATTACTCACTTTTTTGACTGCTCTGGTACCACCCTATCTCCTGTTTTTCAGGGGAAGCACAAAAGGTACTTTTACAAACATAGGGAAACGTTGGCAGCACACCAAGAGCAATCTCATTATCTTCCATCTTTTAGAAATTTTGCAAGATTAGGACACCGTAGAAATTCTAACTATCTTATTTCTTTTAAATGTCATGGGATCTTTTACATGTATCTAAGGTGCCGCCAGCTTAGGCATCGAAGGAATTAAGCGCATTCATAGTTCAGAGGTGATTACTAGACTAATGACCCCCAGGGGGCCTTTTTAAGCGTAGCCATGCTTCCCAAGAATCAAACCCTATACCATGTGTCTTTGAGGTAAACATCTTTATGCCAGCCCCAACTCTGTCATGCTGCATTTCAGTATCTGTAATGGGACATCAGTTCAGCCCCTAGTGTGAGAATAAAACTTAACAGATTTCTAATCTTCCAGATATCAAAGGTGAGTATGCTACCTGCTGAGATAATCACTGTTATTACAATGTTAGTGTGACAATGTGAGATAAAAAGGAGGGTAGAAACATTGATTTAGGAATCTTTTCCACTTTCTATAATTAAATGTGCTGTGACTAGTTCATGTAGCCATATGAATAGTTTTTCCGCAGTTAAGTCTACCAACAGGAATTTTAGGGTTAGTGAGCTACTCAGCTGAGTTCCAAGAAAATCATAACATTATACAGCTTTCTGATTTTTGCTTTTTTTTAAGTTATTTGCTTAAAATACTGACAAAAATTTCTCATTAGTCAAACAAAACAAATTGTTCAGTATTTTCAGATACTCACATAAATCACAACTCTATTTTGAAAGTCTACAATGTATTTTTACTTTTTAAAATAACCAATTGTGAAGAAACAATGGTTGTTTTGCATTTTGGACTTCTATTAATCTTACGGTTTGAAGGCAGCATTTTGTTTCTGTTGTAATTTCGTAAGGAATAATCCAGATATATTTTATCAGTCTCAGGCAGAAATTAAAGAAAAATCCATTTCTAAATGAGATTTTATAGATTTATGTGTTGCAATGGCATCTGCATGTATAAATTCAGAATAAGGGAGACATTGCTTCAGAAAGAGTACCTTCACCTCTTTCTCAAAATGGCATGGCATTATGCCAGGAGCCCATGCCAAGTGCTGACAGTGCAGTGTGAAGCTGGTCTGATGGAGGTATTATCCTTCAAAAAATAAATTAAGCTGAGGTCACAACTAATTACTTTCAGGAGCTGTCATGGCAAGAATGAAAAATCTGAGGCTGCTTTTTTGAGAAAAGCAATATCCCTGCTGCCCTTCGCACTTCTGTTAATCGTATGATTGCATGGGGGTTATTAGGTCCCTGTTTTGTTCAATTCATTCCTTCAGCTAGCTTGTCAGGGAAATAGTTAATATCCTTAATCCTCTGCTTTTCTTGTAAGTTTCATAAATGAGTCTGAGTACAAGTAAGACTATAACTAGCAGACAGTCCAGTCTCTTTCTTGCATTTCACTTTCAGTTACAGTGAGGAAAGGCAAAGACAGAGGAAATAGAATCTTCTGTCCTTCTGTTATAAGCATATGGGTCTGATCTGATGCAGTGCCCTTCTAAGGAACATCTTGTGTGTTATTTTACATGAGACAAATTTGGCTGAAGCAGGGCATGTGTGCATAATGTGGGTATATAACAGTATCAAGGCATGCAGCATGCTTTCACATACACAGCGGATGTGAGGACTGACTATAGAATAAGAAGAAGCTGTCCCATTACTATATTGTGAGTTGCAAATGAACACAGAACTCTTCTGTAAGTGAGGAACCATGTTTAAGCAGTCTTGATAGGAATTGTAGGTTTCCATCTGATGTTTTTATTGTTATACGTAGGCAGCTGTGGTTAGGGTAAGTGGGGCACTAGCTGCATATTAGGGTAACACAATAGACCCCAGAGTGGGATATCAGTAGATGTGAGTCCACTAGATACCTTTTCATGGTAAAATGTGACAGTCAGGGTAGATGTAAATATCATAAACAAAAATGCAAGTAAGAACTGTGCTAAAAATTAGTCCTTGACTAAAAATCCAGGGAAAGAAAGTATACCAATAAAGAATGAGGGCATAAGCATTGGTTTCCACAAGGAAGTCACTAAAGCTGTAGATAAATGTCAGACAGAGAACAGGAAGTTACAAGTGAACACTAACTTTTGAAGCTGTAATGATTATTTCAGTGTGACTTCTCTGAAGAAATACTAAGTGACATGGTAAACAATAAAACACATGACTTGGCAATATATTACAAATTTTAAATGCATACTGCACTGCAACATTTAGCTCAGAGGTGCTTCAGAAGTACTCCAGCAAATCTCTTAAGAACTTTCTTTATAATACTGCTTCGATCCTATGACATTTAATCCTAGGCACTTTGTTAGTCACCCCTTACATCAGTAACCTCCTCGTTCCTCAGCATCCACTTTACACAGTCCTCCTTTTCCTGCAGCTAGTACCTGTTATATATAAAACTGTCTGCATACAATGTGATGTGCTGCTATATAATTGTTCACACATACAATGTGATATACAACTATGCTTTTGTTCTGAATGTAAACTCTGTTTTACTATTTTATGTGTGAGTATGTGTATGTGTATGTGTAGAGTGTACATGAGTGTCTATTATACCAAGGCTGAGATTGAAGTAGGTCCATGTAGATCAGAATTCTACCCCTAATGTAAATATATATATATATATATATATATATATATATATATATATATATATATATATATATATATGTGTGTGTGTGTGTGTGTGTGTGTGTGTGTGTGTGTGTGTGCATGTGTATATACATGCAAGTGCACACACACAAACACAGATATATATAATATATATGTATACACACATCTATAAAGAATGTGAAGGATCACTAGTCCACCTATGGCAAATATTTGGGAAGTGGGAGGAAATCAGAATGCCCAGTAAAAACCTACACAGATGCATTGAGGACACCTAGACTCAACAGTGAAGACACTCCAGCCAGGATCCGAACTGGTGCACCAAATACTTTGAAACTGTAATGTTAACTGTTGTATCACTGTACCACCCTATGTCTCTATAAAAAGAAAATCTGTAGTTAAAACTAAAGATAACTCACAACTTACATTCAGGTAGAAATGCCTCCATTCACTTTTTACACCGATAACAATGTCTGTTCTACTTTGCAACATTGTTTGTCCTTTCTGATAAATTAGCCACAATGCACTGATACGATTTTCATGCCACTAAATTTTCAAAAGTAAGTACACAACGCCAGGACTGGATCCAGCACAAAGTGACCTAGGCAGCTACCTAGGGCCCAGTGCTGTCTGACAGGCCAGGCATCTAAACTTTTGTTTTTAAAGTCTGGCTGCTGATTTCATGTGAGCACATTGCCTCAAACACATGAAGACTTTTAGCGTGAGACCGTTAGTAGGTGAACTACTAAACTGATTGAAACAATTTCTTTCCTTATTTGCAGCAGCATTATGAGATTAATATATGCAGTCATGTGTGTGTGTGTGTGTGTGTGTGTGTGTGTGTAAGTAAAATGCCCCTGTTAGTTGAGTTAAGTGAACTTCTCAGAGTCAAACCATGTACTTTATCATGGGAGGCACGAGTCTTAATCCTCCAAACCAATGGCCAGGGAAGGCCTCCTTTAACTTTTTTTTTCTTTTATGTTAAACCACTGTGGATTTCAGTTTGTCAATATCAAATATAGAGTTTCATCGTTATGTGGTTCTTAAAATACATGCTGATTCAAAAACTTTGTTCTGTTAACTTTTTAAGTGATTAAGAGTTGTCTGGTCTTAGCTGTCTCCAGTTGTAGAGAACATATCTGATTTTTCCTCATATTTATGTCCTGTTCTGTCATTGAGCAAATCATTTAACCAGGCAGGGCTTTGGGGCAAGTGGAAATTTGGGCTACACTCCTCAATGGCCCCCCTGGACTGCAAGCCCAGTAATTACCCACGAACCACAGTACTTATGGTATAAAGGAAGAATATTGATTGCAGTAAACAGGAGCATCATAGGATCCTTGTTCTTTGGATGTAATCCTAGAGTTAGTTCTTTGTTCTGTTGAATGTTGACAGTGTGTTTATTATTTAGATGTGAATAAATTTAACAGCATGAAGTCTATAAGTTTAATGCCACTATTTTAAATATCAATATATTTTTATTTAGCTTGTTTTTTCTGGCATGTACACAGGTTTGAAATACAGTATATTTGGACTACGAAAGTTTGTCTAGCACCTAGTGCAGATGAGTAAAGCTATGAGCTGTTAAAGAACTGCTTCCTGTAGTACATGGTTTGATTCCCGCAGCCTTCATTTATCTTCTATGTAACTCTGACATGTTACTTCACCAGACAGTACTCCTGGGCTGCTCTAGAAAAAGAACATTTGTTTCCAGTCGGCTGCTCCAGGCTGTTAACAAATTTGTTAATACATTTGTTTATTAAATTCTTGTACCCTTGACAGAGAAGGTAATTAATACTTCATTAGATGTTATCCGAGTTTGACCAAGCATTTCTCTTATAGTTTAATGGGATGCCAGATGCATTTTCAAGTTTCAGGGGAAGGGAAGCTTACTGCGTCTCAGGCCACGTCTGTTTTCACTGCGAGAGCTTTTTGTTTAGAAAATGTCTCAGTGATTTTTTTCTGTAAAATTTTGAACTAAAAGTTTTAAATGAAATCCAAAGCCCTTTGATAATTATAAATGTAAAGAAGAAAATGGTATGAACACTGACAGGTTTGAATATTATTTATGATAACTGGGGAGAGACAGCCAAATAATGTCATACTGGGTATGGCAGAGTATAGCTGTATATGACTCTAGTTGTTTACAATCCAGCTCTGCTGACTCAGGAGGTGTATGCTGATGGGAGGTTGGCATAATGCTTAAGGTGTTTACCTTACCTTACATACAATGCAGCATTATTAGCCATTCTTCAGGTAGGTCAAACGTGTCCTGAATGATGTCAGATTGGATAGCTATTCTTGATGATCGAAAAGACATAAAGACATCAAAATGAGATGTAGGTGTCCTGCAAGCATATAGACCCCCAACCTAAACAAATAGCATGTTGTATGCCTTATGACTTTTCTATGACTTGTGGGGTGTTAAGCAAAAGCTGATGCAACATTTATATTATTTTAATTGTTTTGTTTTATTCATTGAACTAATGAACAAATTAATTCATTGATAGGCCTGGCTTGTGTAATATGGTCTAAACATGTTGAATTTTAGTAATATATTTTTGCAGAACCTTCTTACAGACTCCAGCGACTACAAAGGGGTTACTATTTGTCACGTCTTATAGTTTGCATTATTTGGAGTGATGATTAGAATCGCCTGCTCTTCAGCATCCATCCTGTAGTGATTGTTTCATATTACTGTGATACAGTCTTCTCTACAAGACTGGACTGCAAAGGATTTCAGTGTTTAGTCAAAAAACGTTACTATAGCAGTTAGTGCACAGGACTAAAGCTCCCTCTTGTTAATGAGCTGTTTCTCATGTCAAGGGTGGAGGGTTTGAATCTTTCCACCTTCATTTACCTACTGAGTGACATTGAGCAAGGCACACGGCCAGACAGTGCTTTAGAGTAATCAGGAATTAGGGCTAGGCTCCTTAATCATCCCTAGGACTGCATGCCTAGTAACAATGAACTTGTTGTCATTGTTTGCTAGCCATTCCCTATTGCATAGCTGATCTAATTCAGGAAATGTTATGGCAATACCACCAGCTTAACAATTTATTAATGTAGCACAGGCAGTTTTATTCTTCAAGGATAGCAGGCAGTGCATTTGTAGATGAAGCACTGAACTGCAAAGTTGTTTGCCAACCTCTGCATTACTAAAAGCTCTCTTTAAAATGGAATTATTCTGATGACTTTTACATCCACAGAGATTGTGCATGTTGACTTAGCATATGTTATCAGGTGGTTAATTTTTTTTATGCTCTCATAAATTCTATTTTATTTAAACTTCGTTACAGGTGGCTGGATCTTATGGTATGATGCTAGTGATCTTTATACAGCTTCATGTAGTTCATCCAAAGCTACCAATAAAGTACATGTAATTTATTTCTACATAACAATAAGGGGTGTACACAGTCAACAAATTGGCTACAACTGCTGGTGGTGATGGAGCACTTTCTGTGGATGAAAGTGCATTGCCCTCTTATCATCTGGTCATTTTTAAACAGTATTTTATCTAATCTTGTAGGATTAGTGTGTGAATTAAGTTGGAATACTTTGGCTATTTTGTGTTAGTGTGAAACAAATTTGAAATCTGATTTTGATCATTATTATTGTCATAATTTTTTAGCACAAACATCTCAAAAGAATGTAGTCTAAAATATAGCTATAACTGCTAGGTTTGGAGAATGTCTTTTCATATAAATATATGCATAATCCCCACTCACCAGATACATTTTAAACGAATGTGAGTTTCAGGGGAAGAGGAGTTTACTTTTGTTCATACTAAGTCTGCTTTCAACGTGAGACTGTTTTATTTTGTTTAGCTAATATCTATCAGTTGTTTATTTATTTTATTTTTATTTTATTTTATATTTGTTTACTGGGAAAGTCTGATTGGGCTATTTTTGGCCCAGTTTTGTGCTACAAAATTTGAAATAAAGGTTTTAAATAAAATCTCTGTAATCATTATAAAAGAAAATAGCATGCACACTAAGAGGCTTGAACAGTGTTTATGGTACTTGAGGAGAGACAGACAAGTAATGGGGCACTGGAATAGCAGCTGGGGGAGAGGGCTGGTCCATTACCCTGCCTAGGGCCCCATCTGACCATGATCCAGCTCTGCACAATGGTTTATTTTGCTTGTACCATTTCCAGTTTCTTATATTTCTGAAATTCACTCTATTCACTTGTTTCAACATTTATTCTAAGATTGTAGCCATTACTACTACATGGATTAGAACGGTTACTAAAAAACATATCACCAAAATGCACAAATAAGTGTGCCAGTGACTCAGAGGTTTCAAACTCAAATGACTATGTATGAAGAGTAGCACACTCATCCGAGGGTTACAATCCCCAAAGCAAAAAGTCTGAGGCTCCCGCATTAATCTATGATGAATCTAGAAGCCCATAATGAAGGGAATACAGCATTATGTGACAAAATGAAATAAAGACTACAGTTAAACTGGTACTACATTACGAAGCTCCAAATTTGCAGCCTAGACCATTAATAAATTCATTACAGATGAATAGCTGTCACATTTAGCAGAGCCTAAGCAAATGTTTACTAAAGACACTGGAAAATGGAAACACAGACAGAGGCTAGAACGGAGCTAGAATCAAATATAAGCCCAAATTCAGTAAAGTTAAAACAGTATATAGAACAACAACTGAACTAAAGAAGTTGGAGAATTCTGAGGTGTAATCTAAAGTAAGGAGCAGTAATTGGCTTACACCCATAATGACACTACTGAAGCAGGACATTAGGAAATGTGTGTAGGTGTGTAAGCATATATATATATATATATATATATATATATATATATATATATATATATATATATATATAAAGTGCGTGTGTATGTGTATGTGTGTAGAGATATCTAGAGCGTCATAAATCCAGTGTTAAAGACTTCCTAATCCAACTCCAAAAAAATAAAATCAAAGTTCTTTTTACACCCCTCTGAAGGAGGAAGATATTTTCATGAATCACAATGACAAAGACATACTCAAACTGAAACAGAAGAGATCTCCAAGTTCCTGAGAATTGGTATACATATATACATAAAGATTTTGGATCACCAATGAAACATTTATCTCTAAATTTACAAGAGGTTCAAATAACACAAAAACTGAAATACTGAAAGCTAAACTAATGCATGTGCAGAATATCACAATATAAAATATCACAGAAAACTCATGAAATGTCATTTTGGAGGGGCTGTACCTCTCTGCACCCACTCGTTGTGTAGTCCCCAGACTAACACCCTGATCTCTAAATAAACCACCTCTGAGATTGCACACACTCGGAGAAATCAGAAATAGTAAGAAAAATGTATCTTTCCCCATTGCTTCCAAAACAGTACAAAAACAGCATGTGTGGCAATACAGCAGCCAATGTAATAAAATGCTGATGATTCAAGACTTTGATTAAACATGTGTGACACTTTGAGTGTTGAGAATGTGTTGCATGACATATTGTAGTGTTCCCAAAGAATTTCTCTAGTATCATGGACTCTTTTTCTATTTTGTAACGGTATCTTCTGCTTGGTAGCAGGCAATGGCCCATGTACGCCAAGGAAATTTCTGATATGCAGTGCTACCAAAATGTTATCCTGGTGATGGAACGAATGGCAAATAATACCAGAGAACTTACAGAAGTTACTAGGCATGCTGAAAGAATGTGTGCCTAAATCAAACAGACATATGCTAACTAAAGATGTTTCTTGTTTTAAAAAGGCAGGAATTGAATAATGTATGTAATATTGCTTAGATTATATGATATATAGCAATATATGTAAAGTATAATGTTTGTTATGTTAATATAGTTTGATTACTTTTATATAAATATAAATTTGCCTGTGTCACAACTGATAATAAAGTTTTTTTTAGAAAAAAAGGACTAAACATGTTGCAAGAAAATACAAGCCTCTACGTCACAGAAAGCATCACAAATGAGGCCATATCTAAGACTAGAGAACTGTTACCAAAATCTTTTCTGAGACATTTTAAGAGTACTATGCCCACCAGTGATATTATGGGATAGAATGGAAATGAAGATAGAAATGCAAACACCTTGAAGAAATCAGAGGAGCTGATCTATATTTAGGTTCATAGGTTCATAGGTTCATACTAGGCTATCTGCCCTAGGGCATTTATAAGCCTAGCCAGAGTGTGTGTGGCTTTCACCACCCCTTAGGATGAGAATACTATACCCATTAGTTTGCTGTGCCTCTGTCCAGCAGTGACACAGAGATGATTCCCGGGCTAAACCTACGATCTCCCATCCACTCGTCAAGATTTCTCTTGAACAGAGTCAGTGAGGGGCTCTGCCTCACATGGACTGGGATTCTGTTCCATAGTGTAGGGAGTCTCTGGGTGATGAATCTGTCCCTCCAGCACGTCCTATTTATATCCGTGTTGAGGTTTAAGTCTCTTCCTCTCGTGGCTCTGGTGGATTTGGATTTTTTGAGGTGGAGCATGTCCATTAATTCCGGGTTGGACATGGCCTTGTATGTCAGGCACAGATCACCTCTGAGCAGACGGTATGCGACTGAATAGAGCTGGAGTTTCTTCAGTCGGGCAGCGTATGACATATGTTTGAGGGGCTTTATCCTTTTGGTGGGGAACATGTGGGGGCTTTCCAACTGCTGCAGGTGTCGGGTAAGGTACATTCGAATGGGCGTTGTACTCAATCATTGGTCTGATAAGTGAAGAGTACAGGGGTACAATGACCTCTCCTGATCTGGATGTGAATCCCTTCATGATCAGGTGGGCAATGTAGAAGGTCTTCCTAACCACTTTGGCAATGTGAGTGTCAAGAGAGGTTACTGTCAACTTGGGTCCCCAGGTCCCTGATAACTTCTTCCATGTTTAATGTATTACCACCTATGTGGTAATTAGGGGTTACCTTGTTTTTCCCAAAGGGTATGACTATACATTTTTTGGCATTTAGCTTAAGGCCATGTCTCTGGCACCAGTTATCCATTTCTATGAGACCTCTCTGGAGGATGTCTGTGTCTGATGGAGTGTCAATTATGGTGCCCAGTTTGCAGTCATCTGCAAATTTTGTCAGCCACAATACCCCTATGTTTGCCTGCACTTCAGAAAAATAAATGCCGAACAAGAGGGGGCCCCGGACTGAGCCCTGTGGGACACCACTCATGACCGGCTTAGAGTCTGACATGGCACCAGCAACTCTAACCCTGTGGGTTCTGTCCTTGAGCCAGTTTGCAACCCATCTTGTGACATATGGGTTTACATCTAAGCTGGTGAGCTTTTCTATGAAGCCCGGGTGGAGTATTGTGTCGAACACTTTTCCTAGGTCAAGGTAGGCTGTGTGAACTGCCTTACCCTCATCAATGGCCTTAGTGACTGTTTTGAAAAAGTCGACCAAGTTCAAGAGGCAGGATCTGCCCTTGACAAAGCCAAATTGGGTAGGATCCAGTGTCTGTAGGTCCCCAATGTCTTTATTTATGAGTTCCATTATGATCCTCTCCATAGCCTTGCAGACAAGGCTCGTCAAGCTTATGGGGCGGTAATTTCCAGGGTCCGTAGAAGCACCGCCTTTGTGGAGTGGGACCACAGTTGCCGTATGCCATTCTTTGGGTATGTATCCTGTAGTAAGGCTAAGATTAAACAGCAGCCTTATGTGTGGGTTTAGTTCCTCATTGAGTTTGTGTAGCACACAGCCGGGGACACCGTCCGGTCCCATTGATGCTGTGTTTTGCTTTAGAGAGCAGCTCCCACCTGGGCAGCTGAGATGTTAGGGGGGCTAGACTCTGGTGGGATAGATATTTCTCCTTTTGGGGGGGAGGGAGGGGAGAAATTTGCACTGAACCTGTCTGCCAGTATGTTGGCAATGTCTGTGGGTTCAATGATTTTTGTATCATTTTGGACTAATTCTGAGCATATCTGGGAGTTTCCACCCAGGTTTCTAACATAGCTAAAGAAGGCCTTATGATTGTCTTTTGTGTCTTTAGCGATTTGGTCTTTAGGTTGCCATATAACACATTGTAACATGGAACTGATGCTGTTTTATCACATATTCTCCAGGATACTACAGAGAGACTCATTATATTTCCTTTAAGGCTGTTGACTAAAGCTAAATGCTGATACACTCAGACAACTATAAATGCTCTTAGTCTGGTCTGGGAAGAGTAGAAATTCAAACAGTATTCAGCCAACATTTACATGTTAGAAGGTTTGCGTTCATTAGAGATCTAAAGGTATTACAAACTTTTTTTAACACAAGAAATGGCAAATCTAAGCTAACTACATACAACTTGGAGTGTGTATCCCTTTTCCCAGATGGACAGTTGCATGATGTTGAAAACAAGGAAGTAAAGTATCCTAGTAATAACAAATGCTTGCTATGACAACTATATGGAGCGCCTGAGAAACCAATAACCACAGGTAAGACCAATGGTCTCTGCGTCAAGGAACCTTACTATGTGACTCCACAATATTACATGATGACTCAGGCTTAGCACTGCTGAGTATTGTACATGGGAGCTACCTGACAATAGCAAACATAATGTTTAGGATCCAAAGTTTTGTGTAGTGGTCTAACACTGCTACAGAAACATGAGAGTCAGAGAAAAGTTACAGTGGATATCTGTAGTAAGAATCTTTGTGTTCAACATCTTTGTATCCTGTACAGGAAGGGTTAAACTGTGAAACTGCATTGAGTGCAAAGAAATAAGCTAAAATGAGTTGTTTTTCTTGTAAGGAATTTGCTGACCAGAAAGGAATGCACAGATGCTACTTTGGTCCAGGCACAGGCCTATCTTGGGACTGACCTCTGACCAAGGAGGAGTGCATAGATGTTACCTTGATGTAGGCACCAACTTATCTTGTGTCTGACTTTTTTACCATCTAAGGCTCCACTGAGTGAATTTATAGCCTTGACTGAAATTCCTTGTCTAGTAACCAGCTGCTGAGTATGCACAAAAGAGGGTATAAAAACCCATGTAAAGTGTGTAGAAATTAGACTGCTAGCAACCAAGATTTTTGTAGCAGGTCTCCATGCATGTAAAATAAATTTTTTTTGGCCTACCTTCTTTTGCTGTGATTCTTCCAGTATATGTTAAGAGTATTAAAAATCTTTTGACATTTCTGGTGCCCAGAACGTGGGGCCACCTCTTCAGTGCGAATCGCATAAGAGGGACTGAAAAACCTGTACAGGAAGGGGAGAACGAATCTTGGGCTCCCTTGAACGGAAAGACCTCCGACAAAGAAGTCGTAAGTAGAGGCCAGTCACTCTTAGATTCGATCCGTGGGACGGTGATTTAGCGAGGCGGAAGATCCAGTAAGGTAAGCTTTTTTATTTGTAAAAGTTTTTTTTAAAAAGGGACTAGTCATAAAGGAATTTCTTTTGTTTAAAATTTTACAAAAGACCGGTAGAGATCTCAGGAAAAGGAAACAGTTTTTCTTTTAAATAAGAAAAATGGGAACAGGAAGCAGTTGTTGTGTTAGGAAGGGCTGCTTAAATAAAAGGACTGAGGATGAGGAATATATGTTTAAATTACATCCAAAAACTTGAAATATATAAAAAATGGAAGAAAGACTATGGGTTTAGTGGTACCTTGAATAAATCAGAATGTCAAAATCTAGTGAGAGACCTGCAGGGACACAGGAGGTAAGGTTAAGAAACAAAAAAAGGTAGGATTTCCTCAAGCACAGAAATGGTTAGAAGAAGCTAATAAGAGATATAAGGAACAATTTTCAAATAAGGGAAGTAGTGGCTCGAGTGCAAAAGGTGCATTTTGTCCACAAAGAAGATGACGAAACATCTATTGTCTGTCGTAAACCGACAGCCCCACCCTTGTATCCAGAAGTCCTAAAGACATGGTTAGTCCACCCCAGTATCAGGAAGATGACACGGAGAATCAGGATAAAACTGTAACCCCGTGAGTACTGACAAAACAAGTAGGTAAAACCCTGAAACTCCGTGGCCGTGATATAGATACATCAGAATGGACACAGAAGGAAGCGAAGTCAATTCGGCATCCACAGAGTATCCCCTCATAGAAGTTGCGAATCCAAGCAGTGCGTCGGACAGGGTCCCACCATTTTAGTCTATCGACCTTGGACACGGAGGACATTAAAAGCTGTAGAAGGAATACCACACCCTAGGTTAGATATGACCAAGTTTTGTGAAAATATCGCAGGCATGATAGAAAGTTACAAGCTAAATGCCGTAGAGCTGGAGCAAGTAGTTCGACAAATTTTGGGTCCCGACTGGCACCTGGTCTGTGGGGACTGGGACCCCATAACCAGGGAAGATGATAGACCACTTGCCTACAATTCAGACTCACACCAAAAGCAGGTTAAGGATTTACTAACCCGTATTATGGAAAAATGGAAGCCTAGGGCAGACTGGACCTGTATCAATAGATGTGTACAAGAAGATGATGAAAAAGTAGACAACTACTTGCACAGACTTACCCAGTGTTTTGATAACCATAGTGGGATAAGCAAACCACCCAATCAAAAAAATGATTCACCTTATGAACAACAGTTAAAAAATGCCTTTTAAAAGGATGTAAAACTGCAATCAGTAACTTCATTCATAAACATATGATAGACCATAGGGCACGTCTGCAACCCCTACTGGAGTATGCAAGACATGCAGAAAAATATTTAGAAGAAAGGAAAAGGAAACAAGCTCAAACCTTTACGGTGAGTGAAGATGGGACACTTATGCTACTGCAAGGTCCGCTAACAGGGGTAGAGGTAGGGGCAGAGGCAGGGCAGAGGAAAAGGGAATGTGGGACATTCAAGATTATGAAGGCAGACAGAAAAGAGGAGAATGTTTCAAATGTGGGAAAAAGGGACATTTTGGGGATTGCGGTCTTCTGAAAGAGCTAAAACCACCCCAGATCACGAGTCAGCATGACTATATGATGGTGGTGGAGGTGAATCAGACCGGACAAAAGGCTGATGGGCCAGACTCAATAAGGCAGAGTGAAGAGGAAGCTTTTGAGGACATAAACGAAGAGGGTAAGGGAGAATGTGCAGGATGGGAGAATGAAATGACTGACTTTTCAGCGAAGGCGAATATCAGGTTGTTAATTTAACAGCTGGCTGTAACTATGCAGCTAGAGGCACAACCAATTATCACACTTCAAGTAGAAGGGAAGGATGTAGAATTTTTGTGTGATTCAGGGGCCTCCAGGACCCTGCTAAAAACCTCTGCAGTGCCATCTGATGTAACTTCTGATGACTATGTATTAGTCAAGGCAGCCAATGGCCGCATTTATAAGGAACCACTATCTAAACCCCTATGGTTCACGGACCCTGAAACTAACCAAACTATCAGGTTTCGAGCCATTATCTCCAAAATTTGCCCTGTAAACTTATTAGGGAGAGATTTAATGCACGTGTTTGGCATAGCAGCTGTGCCGACAGCATCAGGGGTCCTAGCAAAATGAGTAGAAATCCAGGGTGTTATGTTACAGGTGGGGCAGGGTGATTTACACTACTGGTACAGTAATGATCTTGTCGAAACTGGACCACAAAATGTAGTAAATGAGCTAACTAATTTGGCCTTAAGCAAATATGGCACACAACCGCCAGTGGTAGCTAAACAACTACACTGTACAATGTACTACAGAAAGTATGTAGGACCAGACGACAAATATGAAGAGCAATTCTTTAAACACAAGGTCACAAAATCCTGTTACAAAATCTATATTGGGATAAAGCAGGAAATTCTGCAGTTACATGCAGTCTTACAAAAGATATGCAGTTGCTTTTTCAATAATTCTATTGCACATGTCTCTGTAACAAGGGAAGAACAAATGGCATGGTATCTGGTGGGAGGAAAGTTACTGAATGGGCTAAAATGATGCCAGAACAGTTAGCATGTAAAGGCGTACAAGTACAAAGACTAAATTGGGTCACCCAGGCTAGACCAACGGTGCACCTCAGCGAACAGGCTAACGCCACCGGGAGGCCATTCTGACTATATCTCCTAACCCCCAGGAAGAATTAAAGTTACAATCAGTGCCAGACTCCTTATGGTCCCGCGGGCAACATGACATTGGGCTAATAAGAACAGCAGGACAGGTTAAAATAACTCCAAAATCCGATTTTAGACCACACAAGCGTCAGTATCCGTTAAGTAAAAAGGCAGAAGGGGGCATTCTACCAGTGATCACGGCTCTACTGCGAGCTGGGGTTTTAATTCCATGCACAGATTCACCGTGTAACACACCCTTGTTCCCAGTAAGGAAACCGGATGGGACCTGGAGAATGGTACAGGATCTACAGGCTGTGAATGCTGCTGTGGTACCAAGGGCTCCTATGGTCCCAGATCCATCTGTTTTGTTAAATGATATCCTTCCCACAGATAAGTATTTTTCTGTCATTGATATCAGTAACGCATTTTTTTCCATCCCTCTACAGGAAGCTAGTAGATTTTGGTTCGCTTTTACGTTCATGAGCAAGCGGTACACCTACACAAGACTGCCGCAGGGATATTGTGAGAGCCCTACGATCTTTTCGCAGAAATGTCAACAAACCTGGCACAGTTTCAACCGAGCATGGCTGTCATCTACTACTATCGTGGACGACATCTTACTGGCCGCACCCATGGAGGCTGTCTGTGAGTCTGAAACTATTCGGTTATTGCATTTCTTGGCGAAAGAGGGACATAAGGTAAACAAATCTAAATTACAATTTTGTAAAGCTGAAGTACGATATCTAGGCTATACTATTTCAAATGCTGGTAGACAACTAGATAGCTGTAGAAAAGAAGCTATTTTACAGGCACCAATGCCCAGTACGAAAAAAGAAATGATGTCATTTTAGGAATAACTGACTTTTGTCAGAGTTGGATTCCCAATTATGCAGAGGAAGTGAGTTCACTTTCAGAACTTATTTTTGCACTTCCCATGGCAGCACATGACGCGCTGCAATGGACAGATAAGGCAATACAGGCATTTACTAGGGTAAAACAACTGATAGCAGGATCTGCAACACTTAGCTTCCCTGACTATCTGAAACCTTTTGTTCAGACAGTAGATTGTAAGCAGGGCTTTATGACATCGGTTCTGTTGCAAACTTATGGGGATAAGTTGAGACCATTAGCTTTTTATTCCAGTAAACTGGACACAGTGGCACGATCGTTGCCACACTGTGTACAAGCAGTAGTCGCAGCTGCACTGGCCGTGCAGGCGTCTGCAACCCTAGTTTTGTTTCATGACCTTACTTTACGGGTACCGCACTCTGTCGCGGTAATACTTCTACAGGATAAAGTTACCTTTCTCTCTCCTAGCAGACACTTGTCCTGCATGACAACATTACTATCACAACCACACATGACCATTGAGCGATGCACCACTCTTAATCCAGCCACGCTGTTACCTACAGCTGATGACGGTGCCCCTCATGTATGTTTAGACTTAATACACTCTAATGTCTTACCAAGACCAGACCTTAAGGATCAGCCTTTGGCAAATTCAGATTGGACCCTGTTAAGTAGATGGGTCAGCACGTAAGAATGAGGCAGGTATTACACAAGTGGGTTATGCAGTCACAACTGAGACTAAGGTACTAGAGGCAAAACCTCTCCCCAGGAACCTGTCCGCACAAGCGGCTGAATTGATTGCTTTAACCAGAGCATGCACCATTTCCAAGGATAAGGCAGTTACTATCTACACAGATAGTCAGTATGCTTTTTCCACGGTCCATGTCTTTGCACAGCAATGGAAAAATAGGGGAATGGTTACGGCCTCAGGAAAGGAAATAACCCACAAGGATTTAATCCTTAGCCTCTTACAAGCTGTCCAACTGCCACAGGGATTGGCCATCTGTAAGTCGCAGCACACAAATGCCAAGGATCCAGTATCACTTGGAAATGCACTAGCTGACAAAACTGCAAAAAGTGTAGCCTTAACCTCTACTTTTGCACTCGAGACCACACAAAAGGAACTTCACCCTACAGATAAATTCGATTTACAAACTTTACAAGTAATGCAGGAACTTAGTACAGTTCAGGAAAAACAGCGATGGGTTAAATATGGGGCTATTCAGAAGCAAGGAGTTTTTGTAGGTCCAAATGATAAGTATGTCTTGCCAACAAACCTTTTTAGGTATGCCTCATTAGTGACGCATGGCCCATCTCATCTGGGCCCTGCTGCTATGGTTCAAATGACCCAGCAAATTTTCTGGACCAAGGGCTTTATAGCATATGCCAAACGATTTTGTTTATCGTGCCTGCTTTGTGCAAGATACCATGGTGGTGGGGTACGGATCACTCCAGCAGCTTTCCCGCTGCCTCCGTATCCATTTCACACAATCTGTATGGATTTTATTGAACTAACTCCTGTTCAGCAAAAGCGATTTGTGTTAGTCATTATTGATGCTTTTACAAAATGGGTAGAAGCTTTTCCGGTAGCACACCCGGATGCATTGTCGGTGGCCAAGGCCCTTACAAATAGCATTATCCCTCACTTTGGGCTACCTACACGCATCTATTCTGATAATGGCACACATTTTGTAAACCAAGTTATTCAAAAGCTGGCTGCCGTCTTTCAGATTGACTTAAAACATCACTGTGCCTACCACCCACAGTCAGCAGGGTTGGTTGAACGCCATAATGGCATTCTCAAAGGCAAGTTACGTAAACTCATGGCCGAGACACATCAGTCTTGGATAAACTGCTTACCTCTGGCACTCCTGTCCATGCGTACTCCCACTTCAAAGGTGTCACACCATTTGAACTCTTATATGGGAGACCTTATTACGTCCCGCAGTGGCAAGGTCTTTGCCTGCGGAACGTGAGGGGGTGAAGAGATAGCAGATTACATGAGGAAATTGCTGACAAAAACTAACACTTCTCTAACAAATGATTATTTTTCAGACCACAAGAACAACAGGATCCTGGAAGTGAAGGCTGGCGAGTGGGTGTGGATTAAAATTGTTAAAAGAAAGGTGGGCCTCTCCAAAGTGGGAAGGTCCATACCAGGTTTTGATTTCGACACCCACAGCAGTCCGAATAAAGGAGCGAACGTCTTGGATTCACCTGACCCACTGCAAGATCGTCAGGAAATTTGAGTTGGAAAAGAATTTGAGTTCCCCTGAGGAACACTGATAAATAATAATCCTGTTTTGTATGAACTTTTCTGACTGTTGTAGCAATGCAGGAAAATACCGGAAGGGAGCAGCCCTTCCCACAAAGGCATTGTAAAATAATTATGTTATTAGTAATTGTAAGTGTTGTTTTTCTGTTTTGGCCATTTTTATTTTCACACAAAACTAGCCAAACAAAGAGAGATGAAAATACAGCTTGGCATCCACCTTTTAACACGTATCAGGCTATTAAATATGCATATGCTTTGTCTTTTAATGTTTCAAATTGTTGGATATGCACAGCTATCCCGACTGTACATGGTGGTCTGATGTTAGGTACAGTCCCTTTGGGGGCAAATGATACATGGACCAATTTACTATTTGAAACTTCGGAGGTAGCCATAAAGGACAAAATAGCATTACCCCTCATGGGTCGTCAGAATGGAACTGTATGTTTCCAGAGATCTGGAAAAATTAAGGTTGGATGGAGTCAATGTAATATAACCATAATTCATAACTGTACATTAGATGGGCACTGCGCAACAAGTTTCAAGCCTATAAGAATGCTTATTAATAGTACAGGGCTTATTAATGTCACAAGTTTTGTTGAAAAAATGTTATCTGTGTATGATCTTTTGTTTAAAGGGATACAAGACAAAGGAACTCATTCTATTCCAGTAAATATCACTCTTAAAGTGAATGACTGTTATTTTGTCTGTGGTAAAAAAGCATACAAATGGTTACCAAGGAATTGGTCAGGCAGTTGTTTTTTGGGTTATTTGGCACCAGCTATAAGACATTCATTTACTCTTCCCCAAGGTAAAATACGAAATGTCGTGCTGTGAATAAACCTGTTAATCCCGTAGGTAACATTGATGCATCCTGGATCTATCATCACGATTTGGCCCACAGTAGCAGCAAGGGACTGTCACACATGGACTTGGGCGATGATGTCATTTCTTGGGCTGGTATTCTTCCAGCCTATGGGACAGTAAAATCTATTTGGGAGCTCAGAAAACTGTCAAAACTGTTAGAAACTCTGAGCAATGCAACTTTTTCTGCACTAGAGTTGGTGACGGATGAGCTAACTGCAATGAGGACTGTAGTGTTGCAGAATCGGATGGCTCGATTTCACCCTAGCGGCGAAAGGAGGTACTTGTGCTCTTATCCAGGAGGAGTGTTGTTCTTTCATTCCTGACAATGAGCATGATATAGACAGTCATTTGGAGATCTTACAACAAGTTTCTGAACTTACAAAACCAGGGCAGAATCCATTGACTGACTTTTTCCAGAATTGGTTTGGAAATTGGGGAACAGTATTTATGAATGTCTTAATTGCTGTATGTGTTGGTGCCATTATATTCCTACTGTTGGGTTGTTGTTGCATTCCTTGCATCCGAATGATAATATCAAGTGTATTGTCTGCTAATGCAACTAAAGCTTATTATTCTGAATATACCGAAAATGAATCGTGTTAAAACCTGTATGAATAAAATGTATTACTGGGGATACAAAGTGTTGTGAGGGGGGAAATGTAGTAAGAATCTTTGTGTTCAACATCTTTGTATCCTGTACAGGAAGGGTTAAACTGTGAAACTGCATTGAGTGCAAAGAAATAAGCTAAAATGAGTTGTTTTTCTTGTAAGGAATTTGCTGACCAGAAAGGAATGCACAGATGCTACTTTGGTCCAGGCACAGGCCTATCTTGGGACTGACCTCTGACCAAGGAGGAGTGCATAGATGTTACCTTGATGTAGGCACCAACTTATCTTGTGTCTGACTTTTTTACCATCTAAGGCTCCACTGAGTGAATTTATAGCCTTGACTGAAATTCCTTGTCTAGTAACCAGCTGCTGAGTATGCACAAAAGAGGGTATAAAAACCCATGTAAAGTGTGTAGAATCCTTTGGAATTAACTATCTATACTATATCAGCATATCTGTATTAATGTTGCTATTCGGATTACTCCTCCAGCTAATAGCGAGTGAAGAAATGAACTACATGGAATTAATGATAGACCTGATCTAGATGGGGTCAGTTATGACAGAGAGGTAGCATCTCTGCTATGAACAATGCAATAAATAAATGACTTGCTTGAGCATGTAATGAGGGATAACATTTTTCCATTTGGAATCAAGGAAGTTTACAATAGTTATGGGGGAAAAACAGTCTTAAACATTACTTGCCTGCAACATGCCACCCAGCCACAGGTGAATTGGATGAAACATTTGCGGAAAGATTAGAAAAAATGATAAATAAATGAGACCCTATTGTAAACTCTTGTGTACAAGCTGTTTGCTCATGAAAATGTTATACACAACCAGAAAAGAAACATCAACAGTGATATTCAAAAACAGAAAATTTCATCCCAGATGAGAGTTGGTAAATCAAAAAATGTGGAGAAATCCCCACAAAACTCGGGTCTATATTATAACATCGAAGTTGTAAAACTTCAAATGTTATAATATCGAACCCACTACATTGAAGGATGAAAATAACGAAGCCCCGGAACATCGAATTCTTACCTAAAGAAAGATTTTGGTGGGCCGTTCCGTGGCTTCATTATTTCCTCCACTGTGGTGCGATAGTTACGGACCTTAAGGTTAGGGCGCGGGTTAAGGTAAGTGGATAGTTAGGAATATATGTATGGTTTAGTGCATGTTTGGGGTTTGTTAACTGTATGTGTGTGTATTAATTAGTTTGTTTGTGTATAGTTTCGTGGGGTAAGTGTGTGATAGTTACGGACCTCAGGGTTAGGGTGCTGGTTATGGTAAGTGGATAGATAGGAATGTATGTACGGTTTAGTGTAGGGTTAGAAGTAGGGTTTTGTTAAGTGTATGTGTGTGGTTTATTTATTTTGGTGTGCTTGTGTTGTGTGTATGTTTCTTGGAACAGCATTTTTTTTCCCTGGGAAAAACTTCGCTGTTCTGAGTGTTTGATGTTATCATATGTCAAAATTCTAAGTTCGAGCTTATGGTTTTGGAATTTCGAATATATGATATAGACCCCAAAACTCAATGTAGATATATAATGAAAACAAAGTGAAAAATGCTACCACAGATCATAAAAGTGTTAACCAGAAACTATGAGGGTAGCAAGTTGGAGACATTGTTTCAAAAACCGAGGCCTTAGATTACATGAAAAAACTGCATAAACCAATTAACACATGTTCAACAAAAGAATGGCATAGTCACACAATAAATAAATACAGAGAATGAACAAAATGTGTAAGAAGATACCATGGCAGTGATGACTGCTGCCACCTATGCTGTGTGTGTGTTGGGGGGAGGTCCCCGCAATCCTGCACAAAACATGTAAGTATGAATAGAACGACAAAAGTGGAAGTAAAATTGACCATGACTGTTTTCAGAGAAAGATGATCAACAAAATTTACATCCTAAGAAGGATGATAGATCAAACGACTGACCACAGTGAGTTCCAGAATGTGATGACTGAATATTTTTCCAGTCCAGAAAGGATGACTGACCCCAACACCCTGACTAGAAGGGGATAAAAGACCAAAGCCATTCAGCCACTGAGTGACAAAGTTGCTGGTGCCACAGTATTCCCAACAGAGGACATCACTACTCTGAATCCAGTGGGACAACAGATATTCTAGCCTCAGCATCTCTGACTTCCACTTAGAGGCTACATGTAGGAGGAGAGAGTTTGCAGAACCTATGTATTTAAGCCTGGTTTCTGTTAAATGGTTAATTTCTGAGATAAAAAATAAAACATACATAAAGACCCAGTTCTGGCTGACACAACAACAGACTAAAGTCCATAACAGGACATCATTCAGGGAATGAGCTACGAGGAACAATTTACAGCAGAATAGCTGGTATAAATCATCATCTACTCAGAAGCTACCATCACCAGATATCTTCCATGAAGTAACATACCTACAGGGCAGTGTTCCTTGTTAAACACTGTTATGGTGCTCCAGATCAAGAGCTAGAATCAGTTCATCAGAAAACAGGATTCAGCATTCCATAGGACAACCCACTTCTTAAGAAAATTAAGGGGATGCATCTTGATATGTCTGCCCTTTAATGTAGCACAGCCTTAAAATTACTTGCATAACTCATATAGCTGCTGTGTACAAAACCCTTACCTGCCCTTAACACCTCATTCAATAAAGTGTTCATTTTTTCTAAACAAATGAACTTACAACCTAGCTTCTTCCTATTAGGTGGCTTGAATGTCAATAGGCTTGGTTCCCCCATCAGCACAAACTAATTAAGCACAGCTCTTTTCGTGGTTTATTAAAAATGTTGTCACTTCCACATATTGCAACCCAAGCTCTGGACATGAGTCACTGCTGGGCATTGCTCTCACTAATATTCATAATAGATGTTACCCTGTTTCTATATTTCTAACTACTCTTAGGGATCACTGTCTCATTCTATCAACCTGGGTCATCAAAATAAATAAATAAATAAAAACTCCACCTCTCTTTCTTAACTGACTTAACTTTTTCTCAACAAAAGGGACAGTTATTGATAATACTCCTGTGGCCTGTTAACCGGTATTCCTTTATGATCTTTTCAAGGCCTTCTAAAGCTGTGTCCTACTTACACATTTTCCTTACCCCATTTAAAAACATGCTTTACCCCATCAGAAAACAAAGCTTATGAGGGAGTCACTACCCCCTGGCATATCCCAGATCTTAAGAACCAAATGATGTAGAATTAGTGGCACCTGTAGAAAGAGTCTAAAAACATCTCATTTCACAGTCCATTCCTAACTTTTAACTAGAGGAGTGAAATGGCTGTTAAATCTGCTAAAACAACATACCGGAAAACATAAAAGCAAGCTAGATTTAACAACCCTAAATCATATTTGGCTGAATTAAAAAACTTTTTAAACAAAACAAATCTTTTAACTCTACACTATTATCACACTCTTTTTCACCAATTGCTTACACTTTGCAAGAGACTGTCAAATTATTAGATTACTTCACCAGTCTTACCACCCTCTTTTCATACAAATAGCTCATCAACTAACAACTTTTTCTAGCTTCCTTAGCATACTGTCTTAATTTCATTCAAATTCTAGTTCTGGAAATGTTGTTTAGAAACTTCTTTCCCAAGTTCCTTCAGCTAACTCTTACACACTTACCCTACAAATGCCCATAACCCTGAATGTATAAAAAACTATGCCATATCTGTCACTCAGCCATTTACCATTATCAGAGGTGTAGCTAGCTGTTCTAGGGCCCTGTGCCACCCTCTAGTTTAGTACTCCACCCCCAACACACAGCTTTAAGTTGAGGAATAAAAAAAATTAAAACATCTCTTCATTCCTTTCAAAATGTAGGAAACTGCTTGCTCTTTCTGATCACATTCCCCTAACATTTTGTGCCTGGGTTGGCTGCCCCCTTTGGATTACTCTAGCTACTCCTCTGACCTTTATGTTCGGTCTGTCCTTCACCATAGGTTCCATTCTGCATGACTGAAACACTGGTAGATGGTATACCTTTGGTTAAATCCACAGATCTCCATTCCTGAAAATTACTGTCCAATACTTCTGTTTCCATTCACTAAGGTCTTTGACAAAATCATTTATTGCCAAATACTTTCCTCCACTCAGTCATTCAACATGTTTTGGAATTCCAGTCATGTCATTGGTCAGAGTTTCAATACCTTTGCTGTTTTATTCCTTACCACTTACTTTTTCGTGTCTACTACGGTCACTGGGAAATGAACTGTTGCAATCTTTGTCAACCTCAAAAGTGTCTTTAACCTTGTATATTACTCACTCTTCCTTAAGGAGCTCTCTAACACTGGTATTGCTAATGAATCTCTTCTTCAGCAAAGTAATTACCAGACACACAGATATTCATTTCAGTATTTGACTTTCTTCTTCCACCACCTTGACAATTGGTGTTTCCCAAGAGTCTACACTTCAACCACCACTACCTTTATGAGTCCCAAATGATGCACCTAGACTCAAGCCAATTCCTTATCAGAAAATATTCCAGAACTTTACTAGTATCTTCAAACTTATTTTAGCATACCCTGACTTTCAGTTAACAGAGCAAAACTGGTTGCCAACTCATCCAAAACAAAGTTAGTGGCTTCTGCTACTGTTAAGAAATGTCCCTCTACTTCTAACTTAAATATCTGTGATCCCAAGAGAAAGGGTCTATATCACGACACCCAAAAGTCATTTATTTGAACGGCTTTTCAATCAAAAATGCCATTAATAGAAATTCCACATGTGGGGGGGGGCTGCACCCCCACACCCCTTGCTAAATGTATATATACCAACTCCGAGATCGCACTACAGTGAGGAAAGGGCAAATTTTCTGATCTTCACTGCACCGCAATCTCACAAAAGCAATTTCTGTTAATGGCATTTTCAATTGAAAAGCCGTTTGAAGAAATTACTTTTCGATGTTGTGGTATTGACCCCAAGAGAAATACTATTGCCCAACTGATTTTTGAAAATATTTTGATCTTCACCTAAATCCTATACTCCCATATCATTACTTTACTTCTACTGTTTTGACATAAATTACTTAAAACTTTGTGCAAATAGCCATCCATCCATCCATCTTACACTAGAATTGAGTTATTCCATCAACAAAATGACCTTTTCCTGCAAGTGTGAATATGCTCTTGCCTTAGTCATAAAATTTAACAATCAGAAATCAAGACTCCTTCATACTGCACTAAATTAAATTTTAGATTTATTGCCAGTGCATTGGTTGAGAAGTATAAAGCCATATGCCATAGATGACCCACAACTGATTAATTAGAGATACAGGCAGTTGTGGAGAAGTCAGTGAAGAATCATCCAGACTGGAAGTAAGGATGATAGCTTGTCTTACTACACTAGTAACTCCTAGCAGACCTCAGGAGAATGCATCACCTTGCAACAAGATGGCGTACTACAAGGATCAGCTAGTTATACCTTGCATTCTAGCTAGGGTGATGGTGCATGTGATATACCACACATATTAACAGGGTCCACTAGTGTGTGACCCTGAGGTCAGTTAACTTAAAGCTGAGTAGTCATTGGGGAAAAAAAAATATGCAGAAAACCCTGATTGTTGCCTGGATAACTATCCCTTAGAAGCTCATGAAAAGGAGATTTGATGACCAGAAAGCAGCAGAGAAAAAAATGACCAAATAAAAAATGAAGCTATACCAATCTGTCTAATACAAACAGTCACCAGTGTTTAGTTTTACAACTGAGATAGCCACGTTTTTTCAGTATGAGTTTTCAGGTTTTTACTTTATAGCTTTCACCTTCTACCTGTAAATATATGTTTGTCTTCACTATGGACTGTAACTCTCTGCCATTTTACATCTGAAATACAACCATTTTTTCTCTTTTCAGCAAATAATTTCTCACCCACTTTATTAAAACTTAATTAAATGCAGGTGCCTCTCCCTCAAAAATAACCTTGTCATCGCCAAGGTCCCCCGTTTTTGAATACATTCTCTTTGAACTCCCTGAAATTAAAACACATTACAATATTAATTTGGTCTAATATTTATTTCAGGATGATTCCCTCAGCATTACACACAACCTGGCAGTTAATGGAGTGGAAGCCCTTTCTGTTTATGTACACCCTTCCCTGTTCCCTGGATGATGCTTTGATTTCAATGTGTGTGTGTGTGTGTGTGTGTGTGTGTGTGTGTGTGTGTGTGTGTGTGTGTGTGTGTGTGTGTGTGTGTGTGTGTGTATGTGTGTGTGTAACAGAGATCTCTATACCATTGTGCCAGAATATTATTTTTGTCTTATTGTTATTAAGTTGTGGCTCAAATGGCGCTGCAAGCAAGTGCTGCAACTCATCTACTAACTAAATAAATAAACACCATTAATTGTGACAGTAAGAAGGCAATGCATACAATGGGGTGTATATGCTCAGGGAAAGAAAATATACATATGTTGGGCCAAGAATGTTTATACACTTAGCATTATTTCTTCCACATTTATTTTATTTAGTACTATTGCTAATAAAATAGAACAATCAGTTATCAATTGTCGTTGCTGTTGTGTCTTTCGGCTTTTCCTGGTTAGGGGTCGCCACAGCGGAACTCCGGTCCACTAATGATTGGTAGTTGATTTTTACGTGCCAAGTTACCAGCCCTGGCCAATGAAAGTCATAAAAACTAAAACCTAGTTTACAATAACAGTACAAAACTATATACAAAAAAGGGAAGTATGCTTAAACAGAGTTCTATTGATGAAAAAAAGTGTGTGTGTGTGTGTGTGTGTGTGTGTGTGTGTGTGTGTGTGTGTGTGTGTGTGTGTGTGATTTTGCAAAAACAAATTGTGAAGTTCTCTTTGAGAAGGGAAAAGTTGTTTTTTTTCTGCTACGAAGTGAAATCTTGAAAACCCTAACACATTTATTTGCCAACAAGTCCATGAAAGATTCTTACAGTCAAGCCAATTTTGTGTGACATAAAATTTGATTAACTTGAGAATTATTGTTAGTATGAATATATGTTTGAATGATACATTATTTAGAAGAATATTGAGAAGGGCAAAGTTCTTTGTAATAATTTTATCACTGAGGACCAACTCAATAAGCCTTTTTTTAAAGACTCCACAGATGTGTTATATATTTACAGTTCCAAAGGATATGTATTAAATCTGCATTGTCTGAGTCACCTGACTGACATGTTGGTGAAGCTGTTAGGAATATGGAAGCTAATTTAGCTGGAGACCAGTAAGCATTGTTTAAAATCATGAATTGAGTATAAAACAGTTTCTTAATAGGGATATATTTAGCATTAAAATGGATGGATTTGCTTATTTCACTGAGTGTTGGGGCATGATTTTTTTTTCAACAGTTTTAGAATATAATGATATTTTTCTATCTAACTGAGGTAGCAAGTCTGTCTGAATTTGATATAGGTTTGTCATTCATTAAGCAAAACCAAAATTGCTCAAATGCATTATAGTCTATATATTTTATACTAAGAATAGGGTATTTTTAGTGTATTAGATATATAATTATGCACTTAGCTTTAATTAAGTTACTAAAATAAGCTTTAATGAGCTTTATTAATGTCCACACAGTGGATAACACATTTGAAATGTGCATTTGATCAGCAAGGATTGTTTTGATGTACATTAGTGCTGGAACCTATAATGCATTCTAATAAAATAAAACAAGCAACTGCAGTACAATAGCTCTACTGAGTGCACAGCAAATAAATTCTTAAAAACAAAAGACACTAGCAAAAAGTTAGATAAGCAAACATACAGCCTTTTAGTTCGTTGAAACCAATAGAACAGGTGGTGAGTGCTTTCATCCACATACTCAGACTTTTTCAAATCAAATTAAAAAAGCAACCAGAAAGCTAAATTTAAATTAAAGCCACTATTGCATCAAGAATGACCAGTGGAACTCCACTGTGTGATATGAGATGACCACTCATAAAGCTGACTAATCATTGCCAGGACAGTGACAGAGCTCACCAATGGGTGCTGACAAATTAACTGACAGAAAGAAACTGAGGGTCAAAAAAAGCTGAAGCAAAACTTCCAGAATGGAGTTGGTGAGAGAAACCAGGAAGGGGAAAGAGCCAAAAAAAATGAGGAAAAAGTATGATAGGGGTAAGGTAACAAAATAAAGCTAACAAAATGGTTAGAATATCTCTAAAAAGAAGTAGCTTTCAAAGGACACAGCACATAATTAAATAGTTTGGAGTGTGCCCCTTCCAGTGACTAAGAAATAGATTTACCAGAAGATATAAAAATGTATTCTGCATTCTAACTAGAAAACTGAACAATGGCTTCAGTTGGGGAATCGTCAAGCTCATATCTTATATTCATTAGTGATTCTTCATACTAACCAACAAAAGTGAGTGCATACCTTTGGTAAAGAGAGGATTTTGTAAGGTAACTTTCTGCATTCTTAAATTAAGCCTGCCAATTTGCCTAACATGAATAGAATGGAGCTTCACTGTCTAAATGACACTATCCTAGGCATTCCATCATTTGAAGAAATTGTTAGTTTGTATATTTTTTAACTGACAGAAAGATGAGGATCTTAAGTTCCACCCTAATATATGCCAGGTCAAGATACTTCCTGTAAGAGAATGACTAACATAGTAGATGCACAATTGAACCTTACATATATATATATATACACACACACACACACACACATATATATATATATATATATATATATATATATATATATATATATATATATATATATATATATATATATATATATTTATAGTAAAATCCTGTGCATGGAAAAAGATGGAATATACCTTTAAACTGCATGGAATATGCCTTTAAAACTTGTAATGGAGTCTTTGCTTGCAAAAGTTATCATGATAATTCAATCAGGCAATTAACTGTATTAACTTATTAACAAGAAGGCAATTGCCTACTTTGTATTGTAGTATAAGAGGTTGCCTGCAAGAAGCAAACCAGGGAGTAAGTTTCTCAGTTGGAGGTTCAGGGTTGGGTGAAGCAGGGGGTTTACTCAATGGTCCCAGATTCATGGATTCCAACATCTCTTCTGGGGCTTATTGTGGATGTGGCCTGAAATAAACTCGGTGAGAGGATTTGCTTTTTTGATTGGTGAATTTGAAAGGAAGGCACAGTAGAGCCTGCAGCCAGAGTTACCTTTTCAACACCCTCTGGCTGGAGATGTTAATGAGTTGGTTGCCTGGAGTTTGAAGCCTTATCTGAAGGTACTGTTTGAACTGTATAAGTACTATATAAAGCCGACTGGGTTAATTCTCTCTTATTTTCATCTCCTTTGTAAATAATAAAGCTGTATGCTTCCTAAGACTTATTATATTATATAGATGTGTGTGTGTGTGTGTGTGTATGTATATATATATATATATATATATATATATATATATATATATATATATATATATATATACTAATAGATATATATATATATATATATATATATATATATATATATATATATATTTATAGATGATATATATATATATATATATTTATAGATTTTATATATAGATAGATAGATAGACAGATAGATATAGATCTATAGATATATATATATAAACATGGATAGTTGGAGTCCTATATTCTGTATTGAAATGTTGCCAATAGTAGTTGTAGTTTATACTGTTGTACACATCTGTCCTATATAAATGCCTGGAATTGATAGCCACTGCAAAATAATGCCTGCAGTTCAAGCCTGAATCTAGTCTCAGTTTTACCATGGCATCAAGCTGAGACATTTTACAGAGCTCAACTTAAAAGGCACTTTCATACGATAACCATAACAATGTGCATCTCAGGTAACCGAATCCTTTTCCTAATTAAGCACAAAAGCTAGCCTGCCAGATGTCTGTTCTGTGTTACAAGGAAATCTAGATCTCAGAAGAGAGCAGTCAGCCAATGAAATTCCCATAAATGTAATGGTGCCACAAAGTCTGGGGAAAAAGAGCAAGCCCGTAAATTACTCCCAACATAAAGACCTTTAGGCTTCCACTAAAGGTATGCATGCCATATATAAATAATCTTTTGGTGAATTCCTGCAAGCATACTAAGTACTTTTAGTCTAGCTAAACTGCATGTGTATACTTACACGAAGAATTTGTTAACTCAAAAAGTGAAAGATTCATTTTTATGTGCCTATATCATGTATAGCATGTTGCTCAGAATATAGCTGAAAAGAGATCTACAAAGCAGAATAACCACATTTATTTCTAAATAAACAGAGAAAATAAGTTATGGTATGGCCACACATCTAAAACAGTATTCTATATGTGACATAATACTTTTTTTTACATATCTGCTATTTAATTATCTATTTGAGTAATTTGCTTTTGTTTAAAAAGTCATCAAAAAATGGTGATCCAGGTTTAGGATCTTGCAAAGGTGCAAATTAGTAAAACAATAAAATCATCACCTAGAATGGTGATCCAGGTTTAGGATTTTGCAAAGGTACAGATAAGTAGAGCAATAAAAAAATAAAATGTGCCACACAGATGAAGCTTAATGCCATAACACAATAAAGTCATATCAGAGAAATATGAAATAAAGTGTTATGGGAGTGAGAAATTCATAAATAGACATCTAAGTGCTAATTCAAAAAGAATACAGAACTCACCATTGGCATATATTTAAGACATAGAAAAAAATTAAGAAATGGAACCAGAAAAACAACAGATGAACAATAAGTGATATGGCAGATGAGATGTGAAAATATGCAGTGTTTCTTGAAACAAAGGCAACAGGAAAAAGTAACACTACTATATTATAAGGATTTTCACAAACATAAAGGGATTAGAAAAATGTGGACATGGTTTTTGCATTGCAAACACTGAGCCTGACACATGGCCAAAAGGATTATGAACTTTATATATATACAAGTCTGGCATTTTACTATTTTTCTAGGAGCATCACTTATTTAGTTACTGCTAGTGTTTTCCTGACAAATGGAAATTCTACTTATTTGGGATTTTATATTGTTGCGTTATTATATTCTATACTGAAGCATAAGCTAGACCATCTAACAAACAATGAAATAGGACATTGTATAATTACAGTGTTAATGAATATTAAATGGACAACACAGATGGAACATTATGATGAATACATAACTTATTGTTTCTGTTTCTTTAACTTCTCCATTACTAATCATCTTTTTTACCCTTCCTCTTTGTTTTCTTATGTTTTATATTGTACAATTGTCCATGTCTGGATGCCTTTGACTGTATTTCTCTTCAAATATCTTTGGTGCTGCTCTTTTTGTATTGCTTAGTTTTACTTTCTCCTTTGCATAAATATTGCACCATATTAAACCTCTTTTTCGTTCCCATGTCTGTATTTCTTCTTCAGATGTCTCCTGCTCTTTCTGTTTCTCCTTACTTGGGGGACTTGTTGCTCTGCCATGCTGTGACATAACCTGTGTTAGAATTTCTACACTAAATCCTTCACTTTGCAGGTGTACCATAGCTTCAACTATTATTTTTTTTCAGCTTCTACTTTACTAATCTTCTGTTCTGCATTCCCTCTCTGTGATCTTATTTTTTGTATTGTGAAATTTTCCATATCTGGATGCCTTTGCCTGTATTTCTCTTTGAATAGCTTTGGGGCTGCTTTTTTATTTATTTTTTTTTTGTATTGATTAATTTGGCTTTCTCCTTTGCATAAATATTACCCCATATCAGATCTCTCTTTCTGCTCTCTGGTTCAATTCTTGGCTGGGGTGCCTTCAGTCCGGAGTCTGCATGTCCTCCCTCTGTTCACGTGTGTTTCCTCTGGTTGCTCCAGTTTCCTCCCACATTCCCAAGACATTCTGCAAGTGGATTGGACATTCTAAATTGGCCCTAGGTGTGAATGTGTGATTGCCTTCTGAGGAAGGTTGGGTGCCGAGCTGGCAAATCTACACCGTACAATTCTACTGCCACTCATTCTGCAGACAGTTGTTCTGCTGTGGTGACCTCTAACAGGAGAAGAAGAAGAATATTGCACTCATGCCTATAAGGAATCCAACTCTACCTATAAACTGGTGTGGAATATTACTGGTATACAATGGATGTACTCAGAATTGTTTCAACTTTCTAAATAAGTCATTTTTATTAATACGGATCTTTTCCTGTCATTCAATGGTACCCATGGATATGGCACATACTGCATATAGCTAGTGTGCTGAATAAAGCTGGAGCAACCAACACACCGTTCATGAACAAAACACAACTGGGCCACAGAGCACATAAGTTACATTAAACAACATATGTACAAATGTGCAGCTCACTGTAGCAGCCTCACTATTTACAATAACTGTCATTTCAGATGGTGATACAACACACGTTCACAAAAAGAACAGAAGGTACTGTAATGTCAGTACAACACAGGCATTAGAGTAACAAAGCTGCAGCAAAAGCAAGCCCTGTACAATACACCCCACAAAACACACAGAAATACACACATGCACACACCACACATATTTAGGCAGCAAACAGTACAGAGGCAAGTACAGGCAGTAAGCATATGCATGAAAATCTAGGCATAAACAAGCAAACCCCCACACATGATGGTAATAAAACACAACACTATACAAAACATCTGTCAAATGCTGGTTCTGGTGCTTCTGGAACTCGGGTACTCTAAAGTCATACCAACAAGCAAATCTGGGCTGCACTTTCACAAGCATGCCCAATACGGAGGTGCAACATTGCCTAATAGAGAAATCGGTCACTGACTACAAAACTGGAGTGAGATGCTAATGTGAGGCGGTAAATAAGAATGGGTACTGTATGGGTGTGTATGTGTGTATGTGTGTGTGTGTGTAGATCTTCTAAATGTTCTGTTATGTAAACATATGCTTTGTCCAAGTCTATGAAATATGTCACCCCAACATATTATTGGCATATATGTATGTGCATTGCCAACTGTGCAGATAACAGGCACAGCTCAATATATGGTGCACTGAATGACCCAGATGTCCTATGAAACATGATGTATTCATGACTTATGTAGCAGCAACTTCAAAATGCAGAGATTCCCAGACTGTGTGCATATCACTTTTCTAACCCCTCTAAGTTGAGACAGATGGTCTATTTAACAGCTGGGATTCATACACTGCCATAACATATACCTTTGCTAGCCCTGATAAATTAGGTTCCGACCGCTCCTTTGCTACCCAGTTGTTCCAAAGTCAGGACTGCTTTTGGGCTTGTGGTATTGAAACTCATATTGTCTTGCGTACAGCCCACCCCACTTCTCACAATGGAAACTTAAACTGTTTTTATTTCCAGCACATGCATTCAATGATCATTTAAATATCCACTTAACCTCTCTTCCCTTCAATCAAGTATCCAGTTTCCTAAACTGTTAACATTCTAAGATCAGGGCCTAGTACACATCAAAACACCATCTATCTCTAGTTTAAGGGAATTCTTGGCATACAGACCAATAATTAAATTCCATTATTTTATAGGTTCATAGGCTCATAGGAGGTTAGTAGGCTAGCTGCCCTAGAGCCTTTACAAACCTAGCCATGTTAATCCCAAGTATCCCAGTTTGTTCTTTTTGGGTAGTTCGCAGAATGAATTTATAAACAGAGTGAGTATGTGATCAGCACCAGCTACTCCTGTACATGAGGGACATGGGTGCCACCCCAGGGGTAAATTTGCGTTCTCCCATCCAATTAGGTTGCATTTGAATAGGGTCAGTGAAGAGCTCTGTTTTACATGAATAGGAAGTTTATTCTAGAGAAGAAAGAGTCTCTGGGAGACATATCTGTATCGCTAGCAGCATGTTCTGTTAATGTCACAGGCTAGGATGAGATCCCTAGAGTAAGTGACTCTTGTGCCATTTGACTTGTGGTTGTGCAGCATTTCCATTAGGGCAGGGTTAGAGATTGCCCTATAGGCCAGGCACAAGTCTCTTCTCAGCAGCCTATAAGATACACAATAAAGTCTCAGAGCTTTCAGCTTGTCCACATAGGTCATGTTTTGCAGTCCCTGAATTTTCTTAGTTAGAATCCTCTGATGTCTCTCCAGCTGCTGCTGGTGTCTGGTGGGATACATGCAAAAGGGTGCATTATACTCTTAGTGGTCTGATAAGGGTCGAGTACAGTGGAGTTAGAAAATACCTTGACTTGGATGCTATGCCCTTGCTTATGAGGTGCACTACAAATAAGGCTTGCCTTACAACTGTAGAAACTTGGTGATTGAAGTTCAGATTGCTATCAACCTGTGTTCCCATGTCTCGCACCACTGGGTTGGAACTCAAGAGGGTGCTGTCATTACTGTAATTTGTATGGAATTCCGTTTTGCCAAAGGGAATAGTAATACATTTTTTGCATTTCATTTTAGACCATGGATTTAGCACCAATCATTCATTTGTGTTAGCCCTTCTTGTAGTACATTGACATCATTGGGGACTCAATGACTGCTATCAGTTTGCAATCATCAGCAAACGTGGTGAGCCAGAGGCCATATGCTTTGGTCTGGACACCTGAGAAATAGATGGTAAACAGTAAAGGGCCTAGCACAGACACCTGTGGTACTCCACTGGTGATGGGTCTACTGATGGAGGTGAACTCACCAATTTTGACAGAGTGTGTTCTGCCAGTGAGCCAACTGGCTGCCCATCTAGTAATGTAAGGGTTAATCCCCAGCTGGGAGAGTTTCTCAACAATTCCAGAGCGGGGATTGTGTCAAACGCCATGGCAAGGTCAAACTAGGCTGTGTGCACTATCTTACCTTTGTCCATGGCATTGTTGACATTTTCAAAGAAGTCTAGTAGGTTTAATCATAGCTCTCAACCTCTTGGCACAAAAAATCTGGACAAAGCAAAAATAATAGGGGGACAAAGCCCCTAAAATAGGGACACATTTTAAATATTGCTCTTATAAACTTAGAAAGTTGATAGAATGTAATGTCTTGTGTTGCCATGCATTTTCTGAAGGATATGAAGTCTAAAACTCAAATGACTGTCATTATATACTGACTTCAGTCCTCACATATTCACCACAAACATCCAGAAAACCACAAAGTTTATGAGGAACAGACCAAAAATTTGAGGCAAAAATCTGGACATTCTGTGAAAATCTAGACAGTTAAGAGGTATGGGTTTAATAAACATGATCTACTCTTAACAAAGCCAAACTGGGTTGGGTCCAGTGTCTGGACGTCGCCTATGTCCTTGTTGATAAGGTCCATGATAATTCTTTACATGACCTTGCAGAAGAGGCTGGCTAGACTTATGGGTCTGTAGTTCTTAGGGTCAGCTGATGCCCCCCTTCTGCAGGGGTTTTACTTTGCTGTTCTCCATTCTGCAGGCACATAGACAATTCTAAAGCTATTATTAAAGAGAACACCAAGTGGGTCTACTAGGTCTTGTTTTAGATTGCTTAGCAAACAACTTGGTATATTATTTAGTCTCACTGAGGCCATGTTTTTGGCCTTTGTGAGCACAGATATGACCTGTTATCTAGAGATACTATGTAGAGGGCTAGTGTTAGCTAAGCTTTGGGATATGGTAGGTGGAAATAGAGGGGTGAAGTTTGCGCTGAATCTGTCAGCTAGCAGGTTGGTGATATCTTCCGGTGTAGTATGAGTGATCCTATCTGCAACCAGTTCAGCACAAAGCAGGGCATTCCCTTTTAGACTTCAGATGCAGTTAAAGAATGCCGTATGATTATGCTTGGCTATGGATGAGATTTTAGTTTCATAATTTGTTTTAGAAAGATTTTACATTATTTCTACAGTAATTTTCTTGTTTAGGCTTAGGAGGGAACTCTTCCTCTGCAAAGTGCTATCCCTCTTGCTTTTGGACAACAGTTTGTTCCTCTTGTTATATAATCCATTTATACTTCAAGTCCACCATGGTGGCTGTTTTTACTGGAAGACCTGGTTTTGATCTGGTCAGGTACAACAGAGTTTATGCAGTCACTTAAGTGTTTATACTGGGCATTTAGATACACTTCTGCATAGTGATCATTGATGTCTGTGATTGCAGGTGGCATGAAGCTTTTTATACCATCGCTTAGTAGGCAGTAGTTAGCTTTGGTAGTTTTTTATAATTTTTGTACCTGTGAAGGTATCAGTTCCAGTAGTTACTTCAAACGAGGCTGATGTGTGGTCAGGCATGGGGAAGTACAGTGACCCCCCCCCACGTTGGTGAGTACTATGTCCAGAACATTAGAGCCCGTAGTGGGGGTGCAGACTATCTGTTGCAGAGCACTTGTGTTAACAAAGTCCAGGAAATTCTGGGTGAGCATGTTTTTGCTTGTGTATGTCCCCAGTCTATGGAAGGATAGCAGAAATCTCCCATAACTAAGGTGTTGGGCTGCATGGCAAGGAATTCTAGTAAATCAAGGTGGGGGTGTGCTTATCCTGGTTCTTGGTGGGGGATCTATAGCTAGCAATGATGTGGTATGGTACTTTCCCAATAGTTAAAAAAAAGTCCAAAACATACACTGTGAAGCAGTAAGAAACACTTTCAGTCAGACAAACTCTTCAGTCCAAGTTGTACAGCCTTTAAATACTGTTAAAAATGAGTGATGTCATCACCCTTCACAATCTTTTAAAGGTACAACTACCTTAATGCTCAAATAAAATGCACTACAAACACCTTTTAACACAAGAACATTTTAACAAAATATAATTTATAAAAAAGAACAGTATTTAAAGGCTGTACTATGGCGTGCAGTTAGATTCTGATGAAGTCCCCAGTTTAGAAGATGAAAGCGCTCAGTCTGTGTCTTTGTACATTGGAATTATAAAAACAGCTTGGACTGAAGAGTTTGGCTGACTGAAAGTGTTTCCTACTGCTTCACAGTGTACGTTTTGGACTTTTTTTAGTTATATTTTATACTGTGGTTACTTTTGGATTTTTATTTGTGGTACTTTCCCAATAGTTAACTTGGCATGGAGTAGTTTGAGAGGGACATGCTGTTTGATCAGTCTCAAAGTGTATTTGGTTTTAATGAAGATGGATACACCTCCACCTTTGCTTCCTTCATGCTCATTTTGAGGTCTGAGCATGTGAAAGGCATTGTAGCCTTGCACAGCCAGGGTGTTCTCAACAGCCTTGTACCTTGTCTTCATAATTGCACAGGAAAAATATTTTCTTGGGTGGCAAAAGCCAGGGTACCGTTTGGCTAGGCTTATATAGGCCTTAGGGCCAATAGCCTAGTACCTACCTATGAACCTATGAATCAGTATGGGAGCTACAACGCAGTACTCAAGTCATCAGTAGCAATCATGCCACAGTAGTAAATACAGTGCAGAAGGTGTGTGAGACTATTACAGCAAGGATACAGTATATCCAGAAATTGAACAATCAATGACAGTTGAGAACTACACAACAGAGAATGATAATTCCAAGGCCAAATCCGGTGTTCCTTGTATACAGAAGGCACCATAAACAGGTGCCATGCACAGCCAAGGGTGGTCAGGCACAGGTAGTTACTATGTTTTAATAATTCAGGGAAAGGGGATAAGGAGAAACAGGACATTCACTCTCTGGTACTGTGTTGTATATACCACAGACCCACCAGAATAAGTGTAGCACTTCCTTGATGGTATGGGACCATTTTTCAATCAAATCTAGTAACAGAGTTCAAGACAAGAATGACAGCATCCATTAACACACTAAAGTTTAATAGCAACCACAACAGTAAATAGTCAGGTTAAAGTTAACACTGGTATGCAACTAATAGTAATTTGGGCTCAGAAACAACAGCAGTGGTCCCTGTCTTAATACAGGGGAAACCAGCTAGACCACTTTCAGGTGTAAAACTACTAGAGTGCAAAGCAGGACTTTCTCTGCCCCCAAATCCAACCATTCTATGGAATCTTGAAGCATTTTCACCAAATATCTAGGGCAATTAGTTGCACTTGGGTAAGGCTGTAGTCATAACTGGCTTCTGCTTCAGTATTCCAGTAACAGACAGAGACTGGAAGTTGTTGTACATTAATATTATTTCAATGTTCCATAAGTTGACCACATGGTATTGAAAACCTAATATCCAAATAGTCGAAGACTGCTGCTCTGAAATAGGCTTGATCTGATGATGTCAACCTAATGCATAGTCTATATAAACTACAACTACAGCAGATATTTTTAATCGCTAATGCTGATCAGAATTGCGTAATTTCATCAATAGCAGTTATATTAAACTAAATTGTATTTGGACAGATACATTAAATGATAGTTTAAGCAACTGTAGCTGTTTCTAATGACTGTTGTTAATCAGTGTCATTTGTCACATCTGTTTCAGCTTTTATAAGTTAATTTGGATGGTTTGGCCGTGAGGGAGGGAGGTGTAGTATTTTTAAATTGTTGTCACATCTGTTCCAGCATTTATAAGTTAATTTGGATGGTTTGGCTGTGAGGGAAGGAGGCATAGTGTTTCTAACTTGTTGGAAGCGCAGCTGCAGTTCATTTTCTTTTTGCTGAGAAAAGTAATGTTGCAGAGAGGTGGGCAGGAAGAATGTTTGATGGAGTTGATCTCTGCCCTTTTTTCTGTGCTTGTGTTACCATGGATTTAGCATACCTAGGAAAAGGGGAGTGATGAGCAAAGCACCCACGTAATATTATTTACTAATGTTTATGAGTAAAGTTTGTTTGATGATAGTGTACTTTGCCACTGAATTCTGTTACTTCAGTATAGTGTTTTCACTGGTTTGGATATCAAAGTCTGCCCTTCAGTCCTATGACCTTAGGCCTACTGATTGCCCTCTTGCTCGAGGCACATTTTCTTAAGTGCTCAGAGTAGACCTTTATGTCTTCAAACTAAACTGATACTGTTCCACTCACTTTCTCCTGCTATAGAAATATACTGCTTTTCTACATTTGTTCCCCTCCCCTCTCTTTGTGAGCCCCCCCTCCTTTGAATGATACATATCTCATGTTATTACGCAAATGCACCATGTACCAAACGTTATAATGACTTCTGTTTTTATCTTTGCATTTATATCTTCACTGTCATTATACAAATGATTTTAGAATGTATTTGGCAATATTCTGTACTCATATAACCTACTTCACTTAATGAAAAATCTGCAAAGTATTCTTATATTTCTGATTCTGTTATACTGACTTACAGAGATAGCTTGTAAAACTTCTGAAATGCAAGAAACACAAAAGAATTATATCAGTCATCATCTTGTGTCCTTGTAACCAATGAAAAGTGAGGAAGATGGGGTGATAAACCATATGTACAGAATAAATTTCAGACCCTGAAAGTACACAAAATAGGAATATGGCTTGAGCAAAAGAAAAGAAAGTAGGAAACACAATGACTATAAAGACATTTACCGGAATGGATTGGGTACTGAAACATTCTTTTAGAAAAAACTCTTTTATATGGTGGCATTAAGAAACCAAGAGTATGTAACATAGAGAGAACTTGTGCATAAGAGGCATCAGTCTGAAATTCTGAAATCAGAGGTTATGGCAAGAGAAGAAAGGTAAAAGCAAACTACAAGTTCAACAAAAGATAGAAAATTCTGAAGCTTACTGTTACACTCCCGAAGCACTGTGGGCCAGCATAATAATTCACAAAATCAGGACTTCAATTACATCACTAATGTGTAATTGTGCAAAACAGTCATAAAGAAAATGTATGAATGGACTTTAATGATATCACTAATGAGAAATCATGTAATCTTATAAAAGATTCACAAAGAAAATATATGAACAGGCTTCAACAATATCACTAACAAGAAATCATGTAAGCTTACAAAGCCTTCAAAAAGAGATATAAATGGACTCCCGTGACATCACTAACAAGAAATCATGTAACCTTACAAAACATTCACAAAGAGCTATAAATGGACATCAGTGACATCACTAACAATAAATTAAGTTCATAGATTCATAGGTTCATAGGTTGGTACTAGGCTATTGACCCTAGGGCCTATACAAGCCTAGCCATAACAATTCCCTGGATATTTCTTCCCACAATATTTACTTCTCTGGACCCCTGTCTAGCAGGGCGACTGACATGATCCCAGGGGTGAATTTCCTATCTCCCATCCAGTCATCAAGGTTCGTTTTGAAAAGGGCCAAGGAGGCGCTCTGCTTGACATGTATGGCCAGTCTATTCCAGAGTATGGGGAGTCTCTGTGTCAGGAACCTATCCCTCCAGCATGTTTTGTTCATTGTGATGACAAGGTTGAGATCCCTGGAGTGTGTGGCTCTGAGGGATTGGGATTTCTTTAAGTGGAGCATGTCCAACAGCTCAGGGTTTGACATGGCCTTGTATGATAAGCAGAGATCGCCTGTGAGTAGACGATATGCCACAGAGTATAGCTGGAGTTTTTTTAGACGGTCAGCATATGACATCTGCTTTAGGCCTGTGATTCTTTTAGTGAGGTATTTCTGTGGCCTTTCCAGCTGTTGCAGATGTCTTGTGAGGTACATACCAAATGGGGCATTAAACTCTATAAAGGGTCTAATGAGGGATGAGTACAGTGGGACAATGACCTCCTTTTTTCTGGATGAAAAGCCTCTAGTGATGAGGTGTGCCACATAGAAGGATTTCCTGACTGTTGTGGCGATGTGGTTATCGAAAGTGAGACCACTGTCCACCTGTGTCCCTAAGTCTCTCATCACACTTTCAATGTTTAGTGTACTGCCACCTATGTGGTAATTCATGGGTACATGCTTTTTTCCAAAGGGGATAACTATACATTTCTTGGCATTAAGCTTGAGCCCATGGCTCTGACACCAGGCATCTGTTTTTGTAAGGCCCTTTTGTAAAATATCCATATCATTTGGGGATTCAAGAATGGCTCCCAGTTTGCAGTCATCTGCGAACTTTGTTAGCCAGAGTCCCTTAGTGTTGACCTGCACTTCAGAGAAGTAGATGCCAAACAAGAGTGGTCCCAGGACTGAACCCTGAGGTACTCCACTTGTCACTTGTCTGGAGCTGGATTTGGAGTCGGCTACTTTTACAGTCTGGGTTCTGTCAGTAAGCCAGTTGGCAACCCATCATGTAACGTAGGGATTTATGCCCAGCTTAGTAAGTTTATCTATGATTCCAGAGTGGGAGATGCTGTCGAAGGCCTTGGCGAAGTCCAGATAGGCTGTGTGGACCACCTTACCCTCATCCACAGCTCTGGAGACTGATTTGAAGAAGTCAATCAGGTTCAGGAGACAAGATTGGCCCTTCACAAACCCAAACTGGGTGGGGTCCAGTATTTGAAGGTTGCCAATGTTTATAAGTTCCATGATAATGCATTCCATGACCTTGCAGATCAGGCTCATCAGACTGATGGGACGGTAGTTCCCGGGATCCAAGGTGGATTCCCTCTTGTGGAGTGGGATAACTGTAGCTGTGCGGCACTCAGTGGGCACGAAGACTGAGGTGAGGCTATGATTAAACATGACACTTAGGTGAGGTGCCAGTTCATTTTGTAGTTCATGTAGTACACAGCCTGGGATGTCATCTGGTCCCATGGATGCTGTATTCTTAGCTTTGGAAAGTGCAGTTTCTATCTGTGTGGCCGTGATTACCGGAATTTGGCAATCTTTTGGTATTGAGATGGGCCCTTTAGGGGGTGAGAGGGGGTGAAATTGGCACTAAATCGATCTGCCAGGATATTGGCAATATCCTTGGGATCAGTATATTTAATACCATTCTGTTGAAGCTCAGAGTAGATCTGAGCATTGCCATTTAGAATCTTGACATAACTATAGAATGCCTTGTGGTTGTCTTTGGAATCTTTGGCAATTTTATTTTCATAACTAGCTTTTGAGGATTTTATGAGGGATCTCAGCTTCTTACTCAGGCTGGTGAGGGAGTTTTTTTGCATCCTGGGATTTTCCTCTTTTCTGCAGCAGCTTCTTCCTTCTGTTGTGTAGTTTGTTTATAGCAGGGGACCACCAGATTGGCTTCCTTTTTTTGGAGGAGAGCATCTTGGTTCTATTTGGGATGGCACGATTCATGCATGAATGGATGTGCACATACAGTGTCTTAGTGTAGGATTCTGCAGTCGAACTTTCAGATCCCGTCTGCATGGGTGTCATGAAGTTTGTCACTTCTGACTTCAGTAGCATGAAGTTGGCTTTGGAGAAGTTTTTTAAGGAGGTTTCCTTACTGGGGGGGGGGGGTGGATGTCAAAGGTAATTTGCTTATGGTCAGACCTGACCAATGAAGGGGTGACCACTGGTGTGGAGCATCTATCTCCCATGTTGGTAATGACCAGGTCTAGGATATTGAAGCTCCTGGTGGGACAATGGATTAGTTGATCCAGGTGTGTTGGAATTTATGAATTCTAAGAACCACAGGGAAAAGGAGTTGACACCCGAATAGTTTTCCCAGTTAATGGCAGGGTAATTAAAATCACCCAGTATTAGGGTGTTTGGTTGTATCTTAATATTTTCCAGTATGTTTAGAAAGGTGTAGTGAGAATCTTGGGGCATGGTGGGGGATCTGTAGCAAGCTACAATTTGGATTGCAGTCTTACCTAGTGTTAATTGCACCTGGAGAATTTCAGATGCATTGTGTTGGGCAACTAGCCTGGAGGTGTGAATATCCTTGGTGAATATGGGCACTCCTCCACCTTTAGTGTTTCGTTCTTGATTTTGTGGCCGAAAAGTGTGGCAAGAGTTGTAGCCTGGTATTGCAGGGGTGCTCTCTGGAGCCTTGAACCAGGTCTCAGTTACTGCAGAGATATCGATGTTTTCCATTTTTAGGAGTGCCTCGAGAGAGTGCATTTTGAGGTTTAGACTTCTAGCATTGAGTAGCATTACCTTCAGATTTTGCATGCTTGTTTCTGTTACGGTGGTGGTTTTGTCCTTTGAACCTTGCCTAAAAAAAGGCACTATAGGGGTGGCAAGAGCTTTAGCCAGTAACATGAATCCCAGGGGTGACAGGTGCAGACCATCTCTGGCAAAGCATCGTGGTTTGTCGATCATGTCTTCCCAGGCAGACAGATACTGGATCCCCTTTGAATGACACCAGAAGCTTAGCCAATTGTTGAAGTCAATCATTTTGTCCTTATACTGTGGTATCATTCTGGGCAAAGGTAGGATGTTACTCAGGGCTAAGGTCATACCTGCCTGGGCCACATGATCTGAGAGTTCTTCCATGTCTCTTTTCATGTAGTCCAGGGAGGTACATCTCAAGTCATTCACTCCAGCATGGACAATGACAGAGTTATATTTGTACTTGTTGTAGTGTGACTTGAGTGCATGCGTTATGTGGCAGATCCTGGCACCCGACAGGCAGCTGACTGTAATTTTCTCCTTTTTCAGCCTGGTGAGTGGGACATCGATGTGCCTGACTATAGAGTCACCTATGACTAAAGTGTTGGGTACATTGTCTTGCCTTAGGGGCTGTTGTTGGGTGGCACGCTGGTGTTGTGAGCTATGTGTCACTTTGGTTGTGACTGGTGTTTGTTTGCATTTCAGCTTCAGAGGTCGTTGTTGCTTGGGCAGGTTAATGTTAAGGGCCTCCGCATATGTGGGTTTAGTGTTGCTATGTGTGGGTGTTGATGGTGTGGGTTTTGAAGGGCTATGAGTTGCTTGAGGTGTAGTGCAGGTGTTAAACTTTCTCCTCTTGACTGTCTAGCACAATCTTGGCCAGAGAGAGCTTTGCTTCCAGTTTGGCTATGTAAGTGCATCTCTCACAGGTTGTAGTGTTGGCTGGTAGGAGGAGAGGATTGTCTGTGTACATGAGGCAGTTGCCGCATTGCCCCAGTATGCCCAGATTCACCAGGAGGACAGGAGAAATCACCAGAAGCTGTCCCTTGGACATGCCTGTTTAGGTGCTTTTTTGTAAAGTACAAGAGCTGTTTTCCCTTACTTTTGCAAGGTGCTTTGCAATTATAGGCTGTTTAATGCCTATGATTAATTTCTACTTATTGACAAGGAGAGTTGAGTGCTTGTATCAGTTTCAGGCTTTCTAGTGCTTTCCAGCAGGTTCTAGAGCAAGTGCTAGTCACAGGGGTTCAGATTTTAGTGCTACTACTGAGAAACCAGCTAGTTCTAAGGGAAAATTTGAAGAGCAGACTTTCTGGCACCTGGAATAGTTTAACTGTAGCCTTGCGGTGCTGCACGATGTGAAAAATGTGCAAACACACACGATTTTAAGCCAGAAAGTTGAAAGGGATAGAAATCATCCCAAAAAGGCTAATAAAATTACAATTTCAGAGATAGAAACCACTCCTCTAGTGTTAGATAGGCAGTACAATGCTCACCACTCCCACTGGTAAGCAGTAGGACTTCCCTATACCACAGCAAGGTCTGGATAGCTCTGAACACAGAAAATAATTTCCTGAGACAAGCAAAGCCTGGGATCTGGACTGGCTAGGAAAGGTGGGAAATGGGCAAACAAGATAGTATTTTTTTTTTTTTTGTTAAAACAGGCTAAACAATGCAATAGTACAGTAAATAAACACAGAAAAGGCTAACACACTTGAGTGTGTAGTCCTAAACAGTAAATGCAATTAAAAACTCTACAAAATTAGAAATTTAAAACTTTTTAAATGAAGCAAGGCAAGTGCACAACTGAAAAACGATTTAAGAGGCAGTAATTCAGCAGAATAAGTAGCTAGTCTACATATACAGAGAAGTCTATATATACAGAAAAGCAGCTGAAACACACAAACTATTCAGATGCAGTGCAACCTAGAGCACTTGAGTTGTAGCAATATTAAGGCAAATACAGTTATAATAAATGCTCTAAAATATACACTATATTTCCAAAATGTTTGAGAAGCACAGTCAGAACACAAGGAGATTCAGGCAATTTTTTTTTAACTTTACAATACATTCACAAAGAGGTATGGACATCAGTGACATCACTAACAAGAGATCATGTAACAATACAAAACATTCACAAAGAATATACATGAACAGGATTAGGGATCACCATGTGACCAGCTCTGATTCTGATTGGATAGGTGAGAACAATGATATATAATCTAAATGTACAATGCAAGTTTTGTGGCTATTAAGTTATGAGTTCTGTTCAAAAGCAAAGAATGTTGATATTGTGCAATGTAAACATAAACAAAGACTGTTTTAGCAAAATCTATACCCCTTGAAGGAGAACAGAATCTTAAAATCTGGTATGCTACAGATGATGAAAGCATAGATTAGTGAAGACTTTCTGGGGAAAAATTGTATGACAAGTCATTGAAGCTAGTTTGGAAAACACAACAGGAGAGAAGTTAGCCAAATTATCTCCCACCAAAACCAAGAATACATATATACATAAATAACAACTACCAGTTAATGAGTATGCATTTTGTGGAACACAGACATCCAGGATGTTCATTTTTAGAGTTTACCTTTCTGCAGTTGAAACTTAAAAAGAAATCTCAAATTGTGTAATAGATTGCAAAAAGTCAGTTATTGACAAAGAATCCACAAGGAAGGATGAAACCTGATCAACAAAAAGAGTGAGGTATGTCTGCTGTCCACGTTTAGATACGAGAATTCAAAGCTTCTGATAGACATGGAGAGAAATGGGCCTTGCCCCTTTCAAAAGCTTTAAGCTGAGTAAGAAGAAGAAGAAACTAATATATACTCGTATTTGGATTCAGCCACCAAATAGCACCAATCCCAATATAACCCAGCAGGTTTCTGCTGCTCCAGAGTCTCATGGAACTATCTCAGCAATGCAGTCCTCTGCAGTCCTGTCCACTGCCTCAGTTCTATCCCAAAAGTGGACACCTACACAGAGCATGCAAAGAGGGAAAAATGTAGGGTTTTAGTGGAAACTGTTACAAAGGATATTGGTATCAAGATAGGGACCAGCTCAGTAGGAGACCTGACTCTCTCTCTCTCTCTCTCTCTATATATATATATATATACACACACACACACACACACACACACACACACACACACACACACACACACACACACACACACACACACACAGAAAAAACTAGGGAATAAATAATAATGAGGTCACAAGATGAGATCAGACAGGTAAATGGACAACTGGGGAAATAGCAATACTATTCCAACATTTTTAGTACCCTTCACTCTCAATGCCTCATGATTATTAGACTTCTCCTGAACTTATGGCACCTACCAGTTTCATCCTTTCTGAAATGAGCATGCTCAATGGGCAGTGAGTAAGTCCTTTCATCTACTCTAAGGCTGCCATTATAAATGATTCTACAATGGTTGCTGAAAGCAAAGTAAATGTGTATGTATGTTAAATGCAACAGAAAACAGATGCTCAAAAAACAACCCTTCCATATAAATTTCTGAAATTTTTACTCAAGTAGTGCAATATGTTATCAGTGATTCCACCTTACAGCAGGAGATTGTAAAAGCAAATTCTACCTCAACAATTTAATCCCTGGCTCTCTAATAGAAATGAGAAACTCAGTACTGTAAGTTACCATACTTTGAAAACTAAACTACAAGTTCAACAAAAGAAAGAAAATTTTTAAACTTACTGTTACACTCTCAAAGCATTTTATGGTGGGGGGTGGGGTTTCATACCTGCAATCCCTAACATGGGGCCTGTGCAGACTGTCACTGTTACTGTACTCCCCAGCAGGAGGGTAACTCAGACACTGAAATCTTGGACTTGCAGCTTTTTAATTCTGAAGCTCACACTTACGGTTTTTGGAATTTCAACAAGGATCCTACTTCTTAAGCACAGATAGGTTCATCTATGACATAAATAATTTTAAATAGTTTAAAGCATGAGGCATTAATAAAATCAGAAGCCAAAGTGACCCCAATGTCCAAGGATTTCAATGATAAGCTGAACAAGGCAGTTAAAGATTCAAAGGGATTCCAAATCTCCCGATGGTCTAAAGCTTATAGGCTACACAGGAGGAGAGCAGCTAACCCTAGGTAAAGTATGGCAAAACTTAAAGTTTGGGGAAATGGAAGTGAGCCACCTACTGCATGTTACCGGTAAGTGAAAAGATGATTTCTTGATTGTTAATGATTTGCTCAAAAGATTATGGTCTACAATTACTTACTTTCAATGAAATGTCTGGTTTCCATTTGAAAAAAAAAGTGACAGCATTCCTTAAAAGGAAGTCTTAATAACTGTAAAATGAGGATTCTGTGATTAAACTCATTTTCGTATGGTCTCATCTACAGAATGCATCTGTACTTGTGAACAAATGCTGTCTCCATCGAGGAAGACGGTTCACGTGCCATGTTTGTCAAAATAGGAGGTAGTAAAAATTAAGCTAAATGCCTTGAGGTCTGTACTACCATATGGGCCTTCCAGGGGCCTTCCTGCAATTAAGACCTAGGGGAGGCCTGACTTAAAAAGGCAAACTTGTTGTTTGCAAAATTTGGTTGCTGACTTAACCTTTGAATGCAGTGAGGTTAATTAGACATCAGCACTGTTTACCGAAAAAAAACTAGATGAGTACTACATAACATTCCTGAATGAAACATTTGCACAGAGCATTGTGTACAATTTGAAATATAAGATAGATAATATTTATTTTCTGTAGAAGTGACGCCTTGCTTAGTGACAATCAAATATTCATTCTCTGTGCAGAACACTTTGTATTGAATATGAAATACAGTCATGTGCCTAAAAAACTACACCTTTCTTTGGGAACCAGAATGACCTACTGAATATTATTATTATCTGATAAATAACTGCATTAGTTCATAGGTGATTTCTGGGCTAGCGACACCAGAGTACTTTTTAAACCTAGTGATGCTTCCCAAAGGTAAAAATCAAAGCCAATTCCTTCTGTCTATAAAGTAAACACCGTAACTTCTATGCCAGCCCCTCCAATTAAGTGTTTTGTGTACTATATGTGACAAATGTAAGTATGACTCAATGACACAATTCATGGCTGCTGTTCTATTAAGTAAACAGCCCACAAATCTGAGATGTATGACATTTGCACAGACATTTGTACAGCCTGTGACTTCTGTTTATTTACTAAAAAGCAGCATGTAACTATAGTTCTCTTACATAACACATTGTTATCGATATAAAAGACTATAGTTTGCTAATTATCAATAGCAGTTTGTCTTGTGTTTTTAAACTAAGATGCAATACTTTGTGTAGGCATGCTTGGAAATGTCTAGAAAAAAATGCCAGAGAACAATGGCTGTACTGATTTATGAGGATATTTTGCCAAAGTTTGACCATGGAATTGTATTTTACTACTACTGCAAATAATAAACAGTTAAAAATCTGTATGCAACATTTGCCAAAAAGATGGTTCCAGAAAAGTTGGTGCATGTTTTATTCTCTATATTTATAATAAATTTTTCATGCATTTTATGAGTTTTCCATCTTGGCAGAGGCTTTACTGTGTAAAAATCCTATGCAGTAACATAACTTAGAAAATCATCAGGAAAATCCAAAGGAAATCACTGATCATGGCACCATGGGAAGAATTATATACTCATAGTAAAATCAATGTAAAATACCCTTCAGTGGATATCAGAAAGAAAAAAAACATCAACAGTATCAAAACAAATGACATCAAGAAAACAACTGAAAAGAAGGGACATACTAAAGAATGGTACGGTAACAGATGTAATCGCATGAAACCATCTCTGCTAGAAAAAAAATTATTCTTTCTGGCAGATGAACTCAATCAGGTTTATTGGCGTGTGATTGAATTCAAAGTTTGTCATCAGATATTTTTGCTGTCATAAGCTGTTGATGCTCTTGTAATTGAGTACAAGATCTACGGAGTCATTTAATAATGAATGTTGCATTCATTGGGAGTTTCCATTTTGTTTGCAGTTATGCAATCAGTGTAAGTTACTTATATACATAAGTTAGCAAGTGTCGGGGTAGAACACACTTGTCAGGGATATGTGAGTTGAACCCCACCCCCATGCAAAACATATATTTGTGTATTATTATTTTTTTTTTTTACTTTTATTTTAATTTTAAAAGGAAGCTTCCTTTTGAGATTAGTTTAGTTTCCATCCTTCAGATGAGATGTTAAACTGAGGACCAATCTACCTGATTTGTTGGTAGCTCAAGTGGAAGTAAAAGTTCCAAAGGAACTTATCAAAAAGACTAGAGGAAGTTCCCTAGAGATTTAGCCAATTGCCTCCTAGTCACCATGAAGACCACCTTGAGATTCCTGTGAAAAGAGGCCATTTGCCTTGTTGGACTAAACCAGTTAACAAAGTATAGATAAATAAAAAAAATAAAATAAATGTTTTCTTTGATGTTCTGGGTAGCTAACATTCTAGCACAGATGAAATTTCTGTCAGTGTAATGGAGCATTATGGACACACATATCTATATGTATATGCCTAAGTATACATGCCATACTATTTATTCAGTATAATATTCTTGTACTGTATGTAGCTTACAGCGAGAAAGTGCAAGAGAGAATTCATGTGAAGTAGAGCACCTTTATGACAGTATTCAAAAGGAACCTGGATGAGTGGATGGGGTACCATAAATACTTAGCAGGGATAGCACCACCAACCCTCCTGGACATGAGCAGTCATTACTAAATACAATCCTGGGTATTGACTAGAGCATCTATGGTATTAAATTAGGATGAAACAGCTAGGCTTGAAATGACCTTCTGGTCGATAGCCTTGTAACCTCCTATGATCCTATGATCCTATGAATAATGGGGTTATAACAGCTGGGCATGGGAGCTGCCTGTGGATGAGAATTGACTGACTGACTGATCCTGACATCAAGATCAAGTTAAACAGTGATTAGTCTGGCTTTGTAGGACTAGTATTTATTTATGTAAATTAAGCTGGAATACTCAACCATGGGCATTTTAATCCAATTAAACATACGATGTGTACACAGCTAAGTGATTGTAATTGATTGGTATGGGCACTGGTAGATTTTAATGACAACAGTTCAAGTGGTCTTTTATGGTTGAAACTCTGAAATGGTTAATTTTATTTATTTATTTTTAAGGGAGCATGCAGTACTTCTCTGATTCACAATGACAGCGTCCCCAGTGCCCTACATCCATTACTGGGTCTATCGGTCCCTCCAATTTTCACCCTAGGACTTCTAACCTGAATTACATCTGTGGCCAACATAGTACCTAAGAGCACCTTGGAAAGGCAGTGCTGTCTAACATCTGCCAGGGGGGAGTTCACTAAAGGCCAGCACTGTTGTCTTCCCCTACTTCCAGTTGCATTGTCACATGATGAGGAGTGGGCATGCAATGGGAACATGTAGTGTCTCAACCCACATTCACAGAAGTACTGCCATGTTCCCACCCTAATCACCATATAGACTACACCCTCTCATTGTACATTACGCAGCCTCCATCAGGGATGTCATGGAATGCCCACATAACTGCCCTCCCTCCTTGGGATAACACACTTACATCCCACCCTGCTACTCTGTCAGTTGCTCAAGCTGCTAAATGAACCTGGGTTGGCTGTGCCGTAGTTAGGGGTTTATCCCTCTACGTCGCCAGGGTGAACATTTGTTTCATTTCTTAAAGAAAGCATTCAAGATTGCTAAAACATAAAACAGACACACAAAATTTACTTTATTAAACAATAAAGATACATTCGGTAGTTAAGTATACATTTTAAACAATCAATAACGGAAATATAAATGTGCATTTGTGTGGTCCAAAATGAAAGTGGATAGTGGCCCATGGGTTTTCAACGATCCAGGGTGCAATTAATACCCCATGTGAATACTGTATATGTGCAGAATCTTCCCCAAAGCATATACTGATAGCTGTTCCTTTAGTCAGGATAGAGGATGGCATTCTAACTTGGGAGTAACTTAGCATGAAAATAAATGATGCCTCCAATCCTGTACAAAGTTGGGTCCAAAACCAAACAGTATACTGAATTAGATACTGTATCTGTAGCATATACCTTCCACACACATTTGCCAGGATAGATGGTAAAAAACATGATCAGTTCCAAAGAAAAGTGCCATGCATGCAGAACTAATCCAACTACAGATTAGCTAGTGAATAAATATGTTTAACACTTTACTGGGAAAAGGTCATTCAAATGTGCAGACAAAATTGGAAATAACTGAGCTGATGCTCTGGCTAAAGTGGGTTACATAAAGGGAGACACCTGAGATTTCACTCCAGTCCAAAAAAAGAGTAAATGTAGTTACTCATCAGTAAAAAGACAGGAACAGAAACATATTTTGCACCTATACGATGACAAACCTAATTTTGAGCAAGAGGATAAAACTCAAAGAATGTTTTATCATTTCATTCAGAATCCCATTATGGATACCAGTTATAAATGCTGCTTATAAAATAATCATCACCTTTTTGCAATGAACAACCAAAGATATTAACTTCTGTCAAAATGTTGTCTCCTGGCAAGGACTATTGGTTTAGCGAGTAGTACCTTTAGGGAGCAGAGTAATTATGCCACAGCAAGCATACAATGAATGAACTATAGCCCATAATGGGGGAAGGGGTAGAGAGAAGAGTTTATGAAACACTGAAGGAGGTAACTTACTAGCCTCACATATGCACATATGCAACACGATATACCTGATTTGTAAATATGTCATACTTTTGAGGAACATATTGGTGGTGTCAGTGTCAGATATGGGAAATGTAAAAAAGTGATGACTGGTAAATATGTCATTATTTTCTGTGAGCATATTATTAATTATTGTTAATCTGTATCTGGGTGTTTAAAGGCATTCTTACAAATATAAAAAAGTCTTGAAAGTTGTCATAAGCTAAGAATGCACTATTGGGAAAATTATTTTGCACAGGACATCATAAAACTATTGCCAATAACAGTTAAAATTAAGTTGTCAGCTGAGTCTGCTAGTAACAAGAAAGACAGCTACTACAGACTAACTGGACAATCAATATAAAATGGGTTAATAATTATGTATTGTAAATTATTTTTCTGCTTAGTTGCTGTGTGAATTATTCTGTGTGCATATTCATGATTGCTGTTCATTTTATTCTACAAATGTTGCTCATGAAAATGCTGATTCCTCATATCTTAAAACAGCACAGCTATGAAATGCAGTGATCACAGAGAGTGAGCTAGGACTAATAAGGGAAAACTAGGAAGCTGAAAAGACATAGAATGCAGTTTTGTGTGAAAGTGCTTTCATACAGAGTACAAAAAAGCAAGAAAATGTAATAACATTTGTGTGGATGTATCAGTGTAAATCCTCCTAACGGCCTACAATTGAAAATGACTTTGTACCCATGCAAAGCTTCATTAACAAATATTAATTATTTGCCTTCAAAGAGTCTAATAGTTATTTGATTTCTAAATCAGGAATATTGCCAAAAAAGTGCATGAATGTACAACATGCAATAGATTGCAGTGCGCTTTGCACAGATGCATTTATCCTCCAGTCAAAAGAAATCAGTGTCTTGGTCTGACATCCAAATTATCAGAGTGGCCCAGTGTAAAGGTTTTGTAGAGGCAACCAGTAATTGCTAATGATCAGGTGTAAGTTAAGAAGGTGGATTGGCTGTCTAACTGCCTTATATACCACAGAAGTAGCAACCTTGCTCTAAATCAGCCAAGACTTCAGTCGCTGGGTACTATTCAGGATGTTGGAATCTGACAGGGGACTATATTTCACTAGTAAATTAATAAAAAATGTCTGAATAATACTGGAAATTAAAAGAAAGCTGTGTGCATCCTATCATCCAAAATCATCTGGTCAGGTGGAAAGTGCAAGCCAAACAATGGTCCATATACTACAAAATTATTTATTTATTTGTATTTGTTAACATGAGTAGAACACTGATCCCCACATGGACTGTTTTCAGGCTCAGCTCAGGAACAATGTATTATTTATTAACTGACTTGCTCAGACTCACAAAGAAGAAAAATAACGGCTGAAATAATGAAACTCCTGACTACAGGAAGCAGCCTGTTAAAAGTTTACCCCCAGGATTCAATAAAATATGTGTAGGCTCTGTGTAGAGCCTATATGGAATTTACCTGTTTACACGCCAATTTCCCCTCAGCAGAGCTCCATAAATATACATCATGGCATGCTGCTAAGAGAGAGTGTAGTAACAGGGATATTGAATCCATGTAGGCAGTCATGTAGCAGCTATCCCGTGGTTATGGATTGTTCAGGGAATTCCTGGACAGATGTTATGTACATGGTAAGAATCCCTGTAATGTACTCTGCTAGTGTTGAAATGTGTGTGATTGAATATTTAGTGTTTTAATTCCCTAAATTTTTTTTAATGCCCATTTGCACAGCATGGCTCAGAGTGCAGCAGTGCTGAGTTGAACTCACATCTAACAGCTGACACCTGCTAGACATCTAAAAATAGAAACCAGATGTCATTATTTATGTCTGGATATGTTTGAGCCCATTTGCGAGGTGCGCAGTGCTTAGCAATGCTAACCGGTATCTCAGTAGTATATGTGAAGGTATACTAGTTTACATAATATCCAAGTAGCTAAATGGGTAGAGTCATGGCCTAAAGCTTAGTAGGTCTTAGGTTCAAGTCCCTAGCAGTCATACCTTTTTTGTAATATAAGTGAATGTTTTGCTTAAAATTTTGGTACATTTGGAATAGATGGGTGGTGATAAGTACTGCTTAAACATGGTTAATTGCCACTACTGTTTGCGCATTGCTAAGCTTCACTAAAACATGGTAGATGTGAGCTTGCACGATGCTAGGTGGGTTTGTGTGATGCTAAGCAATGCAGCACTTTTTTGAATGTTGTAGTATGATGTGTAAGGCCAGGAAAACAGCCTATATTAAGGCCAATAGGCAGGAATTCTGCAACATTTGCTGGAGTCTTACTAACTGTTGGTATGCCAGACGGTGTTGGAGAGGGTGCGGGCTTTCGGGCACATGGATGGGGTGTGCAGGAGTCCAGGGTGTTTGTTGGGCTCCTGGTACAGAATTTTTAACTTAGGCTGTTGCAGGGCAATTACTAGGGCTCAGAATGTAAGGTTGAGGCCTGGGATGGGTTGGGCATGGATCTTACCAGTGCTACTGGTACCCCCCCACACACACTGGTGAGCAGTGTCATCACCACTATGATGAGCTGAAGCAATGGAAGAGGGGAACTTTGGACACCTGGGTCCAATAGGCCAAGGATGGGCATGCCCCACACATATGTAAGTATTTCTGCCGCTACTTTACTAAAATACAAGCTGAATGTGTGCAAAACTGGTATGCATAATGGTATGCTTCTCTTCCAACAGCAGCAGCTCAGGGGGCTCGCAACATGCAGTCTCATGCCAGGCACCTGGCAAGGATGCTGCGTGAGTGAGGTAAGTATGAATATATTATGATAATTGTAGTGCAATAAATGATAAAAACCATAGTGCAATAAACAATAACCAATAATCAATACCAATAACAGTAAGCAATAAAGTGTAAAGCTGGATTGTGGTGTCATAACATAATTGCAGTAGAGCTGTATGCATCACGTGTCTATTGAAATGTTGCTGCAGTCAACTATAAAACTGCAATAACTGTAGAATATAACAGTAATTGTTGATAAATGTTCAAGGCTGTCTCCAGGCCACTTTCAGTCGCATAATGTTCTCTTTTCCTTCCACTCTAGGAACAAAGTATATGGGTGAGGTAGTCCACCTTATGGGCTGATATCATGTGTATACTTCACAAATATTTAACAACAATACCAGTAAAATGTAATGCAGGATTGCGTTTCCATAACTAAATGTGTCTAAATCCTTGCAGTAGGGCTGTATTCATTGCATGTCTGTTCTAATGTCACTGTAGTCAACTGTAAAAGTGTAATAACTGTAGAATGCAAATGTAATTGCCCGATAAATGTATTGCACAACCCACAGTACAGCTCAAGGCTGTCTCTAGGCCACTTCCAGTCAAATAATGCTCTTTTCCTTTCACTCAAGAAAGAAAGTATATCCATTGTTTATGTTTGGGATGCTTTAAAATCATACTTATATGGACAAAGTATCAGATGGTATAATAATAAAAGGAAATCTTGGGACAAGGAATTACTAGATATTCAAAGTAAATTAGACTCATATAAACATAATAATAAAGAAAATATTATGGACAAAAAAGTTATTGAAGAAATAAATAAATTAAATGAGAAATACAAAGAAATTTTAACTCATAAAGTTTAAATAACATTAGAGAAATATAAGTTTTTGCCTTACTCAATAAGTCCCAAATACTTACATAGACTTAAAAATTAAACAAAAAGGTTGAATAAGCAAAATCATATCAAAGAAATTTTCTCTCCAAGGAAAAAGAAGAATGTTTCTAGTTTACCAGAAATATTGGATGAATTTAGAAATCACTTTCACAAAATTAATCATGATAACATTAACATGGAGCCTAAAGATAAAATAAAGAAATTTATAACTACAAACATGAACAAAAAACTTAATAAACAACAGACTAAACTATTGGATAAAAATATTTCATATACAGAGGTTGTTACACAAATAAACAAGCTTAAATCAAACAAAGCACCAGGTAATGATGGTATTATACCAGAGATCTATAAAATTCTTCCCAAAAGTACATACTCATTAATACATAAGGTTTTTATTTTGGCCCAAAATGAGTTAACAACTCCCCCATCTTGGCAATACACATTTATTTCGCCAATTTTAAAACCCAATAAAGACCCAACCAGATGCACTTCATATAGACCTATTTCATTACTTAATGTTGACTATAAAATGTTTATGAGTATTTTTGCTGATAGATTAAAGACAATCATCCCAGGCATTATAGATATAGACCAGACAGGCTTTATTGTAAATAGAAATACTTTTGATAATATAAGGAGAACTTTAACGTTAATTGATTTTGCAAATAGGAAAAAGAAAGATTTAACACTTATTAGTCTCGATATAAGTTCAGCATTTGATTCTGTAAGTTAGGACTACTTGTTTATCTTACTGAAGTGCACAAACTTCTCAGATGCTTTTGTAAATCTAATTGAACATCTATATAAAGGAGCATTGGCTTACATTAAGATAGGAACATGTCTCACAAAAAATACCCATTTTAAAAGGTACAAAACAAGGGTGTCCACTCTCTCCACTATTATTTACTGAATTTACTATTATTAGAAACAGTACTGATATAGAAGGATTTGATATAGATGAAAATACAATATCTAAAATTCAACTTTTTGCAGATGATGTTCTAATTACATCAGCAGGATCTAACTCTTCTATGCAGTCCTTATTTGATAAAATAATGGATTTTAAAAATATCTCTGGTTTAAAATTCAATGAAGAAAAAACTAAAATATTACCAATATACACACAAAAAATGTCCTCATTAGTGATTTTAGCAAATATATACCCAACTCAGGTCAGATAACATACTTAGGTATAATATTAACTAAAGATATCAAATCTATTATACATAATAATTATAGTACCTGTCTTCTTAATATACAAAATCTTTTCAATAGCTGGAACAATATGTTTTTTACCATGGAAGAGAGACTCACAATTATTAAAATGATAATATTCCCTAAGATATTATACTTAATACAATCAATAATACTCCCACCTACAAAAATAATTATTAAGAAATTGAATTCACTAATGTTAAATTTCTTATGGGCACCTAATAGACCTAGGATTGCATTAAAGAAACATACTAATAGCTGGTCTCAAGGGGGAATTTCATTTCCAGACTTTAATTTATATACTATCTCTTCTATTATAAAAGTTATTACTTTGTTAATAGATCAGTCATATGTTGCAAGATGGAAAGATTACTGGGAACTAATTAGTATTCACTTCATGAAAATTTCTTTAGCACATAAAAATATTATTGTAAATAACACCATGTTATGGTTACTAAAAGAATTTTGTACTTCAACCATTACACCAAAATATATAGTTAGTTACCCATTAAACATTATTATCAGTTATCGTAATTTTATATTCATGCATCCTAAGTATAAGGAATGGAATTTTATTCTATTCCTATAATGTATACACAAGGTATGCTTTTGTCAACCACTTCTGAAAGAACTCTTTTAGTCACAGAGAATGATCTAAAGTATTGGTATCAGTTGCTGTCTGATAATAAAGTAAAAAATTTAGACTTCTTAAAGCAAGAATTTGATTTGAGAGAAACTTGTTGGTTAGAAGTTCAGACCTTTAGACAACATCTTATTAATAAAATTGATTTAATGTCTTTAACAGTTAAAGAATCTGTTCCAATACTGATTGATTACTTGATATTAAATGTACAACATAGAGTTTCTGGTAAAGGTAAGCTCTCATACATACATAAAATTATCAGAGAAGAAACTCATTACAGTGCAGAGACCTATTGGAATTATTTCATTTCCATTAATGGTGAACCACCAAAACAACAAGATAAACAATATATATTGGAATCTGCTTATAAAACTACTTCTTCCATTAATTGGAGACTTTTTACTTGGAAATTTTTACATAGATCCTTCTATACACCTTTAATGATGAATAAAATAAATAATAAAGACAACTTACGTAAAAGATGTAATGTAGAAATTAATGCTGATTGGGCACATATGCTTTATGACTGTATAAAATTGAAGGAATATTGGAAGTTAATCAATGATTTTTTGCAGGCCCTTTTCACAGATAATTTCACTGTTTCTAAATCACTTATATTATTTAACACACCTGTTCGTAAAAGTGTTAAAAAAGTTAAGCTTCCCTTATTATGGTCTATTCTAGCAGTGGCTAGAAAAATAATAACCAGAAATTGGATTTCAGATACCCCTCCTTAATTTAATGAATTTAAAAATTTTATGACTGAAGTGTGTCATATGGAATTGATGACAATAAAATCAAGAACTACTAGAAAAACATCTTATTATATTATATGGGATACTTTACAAAACCTGTTAAAAAATCTTAGTTTCATTAGCATGACATTATAGTTTAATCAATTGATTTGATTTGTAGTGGATGTCTTTGTAAATACTTTGGTTATTTTATTGAATGTTATAACTATTTCTATTTTAATTACTTGTATAAAATTGTTATGATATTTATTTTGTATGTTAAAAACAATAAACTTGTTTTAAAAAAAAAAAAAAGAAAGAAAGTATATGGGTGAGGTAGCCCACTTTATGGGCAGATATTGAATGTATACTTCACAGATACCTAGCAGCAATACCAAGAAAGTGTATAGCAGGATTGTGGTGTGATAACTAAATGTGTCTAAGTACTTGCAGTAGGGTTGTATTCATTGCATGCCTTTTCTAAGTTGCTGAGTCAATTGTTACATTATTTGCAGATGTTTCCTACAGTCACAGCTTGTGGGTTCTTCTCCTATGGCTGCCAACTAAGACATGATGGCTGTCTAGTCTACTTAATGTACACAAACATACCTCTCAACTGTCACAATTTTTCATAATGTAAATGCAACCACCAGTCTGGTTCATGATTAGCAGATAAATGATTACCTGGACTGCAATGCATTTTCATATCCATTTTCAGAACACCTTGGTAGTCATGTACGTGCACATTATATGAAACAGTTCAGTGTAGTTGTGTACTTGCATTTGTTAGTGCTTGGCCCATACTGTCCTAACAGCTTGAGAGGTATGTACGTGCTACATCATCTATAGAAGAATTGTAGTCACTGTACTTTCAACTGACACTGTACACCTGCAGAATTAAGATTTAGCAGTCTTTTTAGGAATATCATCTCTGATGTCACTAATAATATGTTTTTCTCTCTCCTCACCCCTTATCTTCTTTAATTTATTATTGTTATTTATTATTATGATATAATATTAATATATTCTGTTAAACTGTTTTGTTAGCCTTATGGGTTATTTCATACTGGCATGCTGTTAACATACTTACTGCTATGTTATTTAATGTTTGCGCCACATAATATAAATTAATATGTATTTGGATTAATCAATATAAGGCTCCATTATGTTAACACTAACATTGGTATGGTTATTATTAACCTTAACTTATTGTTATAACTAAATTACTGTTATAAATCCAGAAACAATGAAAGAATGATCCTATCTGATAGGCAGGGGACTTTTCCTTGCAGAAATTGTACAGCATATGACTATTTATATAATAAATCTACATATAAACATCCTACACTAGGATTTATAATTGATATAGATTTTTATGCTGACTGCAGAACACAAAATTTGGTTTATTTCAGCTTCTGCACTGTCTGTCATGCCTTTTATATAGGCAAAACTAATAGGTGTCTAAAGGAACGTATCCTTGAACACCTTAGAGATATAAGAAATAAAAAAGACACAAGTGCTTTAGCAAAACATGTGGAAGAAGAAGATAGGAAACATATTTTTAATTTCATGGTTTTAGAAATAATAAATAAAAGTAAGAGGGGAGGTGATATAAGGAATAAGGTAGAGGAAGCCGAACAAAGATGGATTTTACTACTTCAGGCAGATAGGTCTCCTGGATTGAACAATGCTGTTTCCTTGAAACCTTTTTTAAAATTCAGACCACTAAAACATTAAGTAATATGGATTATTACATAAAATGTGTCTGTTATATGTATATTTTATTTCATCTTATGCAGAATATAAGGCAAATGAATGCACTGATGTATGCAATTTTAATTAGTCTATGTCTAAGTTCTATATGTGTTTTCATTGGTTGAAACATATTTTAAATACCAATGTTTTAACTGTTTTTATGAGTCTGAAGAAGCGATCAGATGACTTAGATCGCGAAAGCGCTTACTCTTGTTTAATAAAGTGGTGTGAAACTGCAAGTGAACCGTTTCCTACCTTGACTACTACATCTCAGTTACAACTTTTGGTTTTGGGCACTACTGTGAAGCTGCAAGTAATTTATTTCCTGACGTGGATTATTCCATTTTTATCTTCAGCTGTAGTCTAACCATTGGTCTTTTCATTTTTTTCGTTTGAGGTGTATACCAGGCGTTTATCCAGCTTTTGTTTTCTTTCACGTGTTATATGTCCTATGCAGCCTGACTGGAAAAACTCCAGCTGTACTCAGTCGCATATCACTTACTCAGAGGTGATCTCTGCCTGACTTACAAAGCCATGTCCAACTCAGAATTGATGGACATTCTCCACATAAAGAAATCCAAGTCACTGCAAGTCACTCACTCTAGTGAGCTAAACATCGCCACAACAATAAATAGAACATGCTGGAGGGATAGATTCCTGTCACAGAGACTCCCCATGCTTTGGAACAAAATTCCTAACTACATTAGGCAGAGCCCCTCACTAACACTCTTCAAGAGAAACCTTGACGAGTGGATGGGTAACAGGAAAATATACCCCTGGGATCACTTCATTGGCTCTTCTTGACAGAGGCTCAGTTAATTAATCAATGGAGCGGCGAAAGCTGACACACTCTGGCTAGGCTTATAAATGCCCTTGGGCAGATAGCCTAGTACCTACCTATGAAACTATGAACCTATAAATACATCCATATAAAGTCATACACATAATGGATATAAAAATGTATGTCACAGCCTGTATGTGTGCACTTATATCTTGACAAATACACCTGCTGTAACAGTGACTCAGTCAATTAAATGCTGTGAAAACAGTACATTTTGCCACACACAATCCTGGGTTTAAATCCAGTGGTATGCAGTATTTAAATTACATTATTGTGAAGCCAAAAATTAATGGCTAAGTGATGCACTCTTTATCCACACAATGCATTTCAAATGAAATGTCTGCTTTTCACTGATGGAAGTCACAGGCCTGCAGATAGGAGCACACTTCACATATCCCTGTAGCAACACTATAAGTGCATGAAGTGTCAGGCCATGCGTTAATATATATTCAAAGAGGATGTTAACTTAGGTAATCCAAATGAGGCCCACTAATAGCAGAGTGCCACACACAATCCTTTCATAATCACATTACAGATTAGCACAGCTGCACAACTAACATACACATATGAACCCCCTGCTAGTAACAAGGACTGCCAGCATACATGTTCCATATCAGTACCACACTGTAACACATGGACTGACAGTTGCACAAATGGTTAACTTAATGTTACATTTACCACTTATGTTGCTCATGGACACAACAAACATGTTGCCTAGTACTCTGTCAGTCATGCTGTTGCCTAACATACTTACCTTAAACGCATGCCATAATTTGAGTGGAAGGGGTACCCTCACTCTGGTTCTGCCTCTACAACAAGGCTGACACAGCTCCCACAGTTACTCTTACAGCTTGCTGTCCTCCAAAGTGTTTGTACTCTGTGCCTATGCCTATTGCCTGCAGCAGCAGCTGCTGCCTGTAGCACACACATCCGTATGTAAAAGTAACTGCTACAGACCTACCCTCTGTGATGACATAGTCTTTTGACCCCAGTAATGTCCAGCACAACATATCAGAAAGGGCTTCCAATCTACATGAAGGCCTTATATCTTGTTCAGCGGTTGCATGTCATTGGCTGATGATACTGCAAATCGGCTGTGTTGGCTGCAATTAGCATTTCAGAACCACAGATTGGTTAAGAGGCAATCACCTGGTAATAAGCATGTTAAAAAGGCAAACAGCTGGCTATGGGGAACAAGTCTGTTTGAGACTTTCTTCACACAGCAAATGGGTTACCAAAAACTTTATATATCTGCACATATCAACAGAGGAGTATTGTATTCCATCACGTATGTAACCTTTTTGTTTACAAATGATGCCTATGTATGAATATACTTAGGGGGAATGGGGATTACAGCATTAAGCCTTTCTTAGAACTGTGATAATGACAGATTTGATATACCTACAGAGGACATATAGTACATCAAGGGTGGAATGTCTCATGGGAATGTCTCTTTATTGTGGTTGTAACAGTACACTGCTATTTGTGTGGCACTGTTATTCTGACATGTTATCAGGGTGGTTGCCCCTAGGGGACACACTACAATGGACTCCAGTGTTGGGTTGCATGATCATATAGCAGTATCTGCTATGACACACATGGGATTAGCTGACTATCACTTGTATCTTAGTTGTATTCACACTCTTAGTATGTTTGCACACCATGAAATATGACATGTGATCAAGCAGTAACCAGCCATTATGTTCTTGTTGTATCTTTACATTGAGAACTTCCACATATGCTCCCTGATGTCTTCCTGTTTTGCTGTCTTATAGAAACATGTAGCCCAGATGCCATGCCCCTTTCATGAATGCAGACAATGATATAATACTGGAAGGATTCCGTCAACACCATGAACTCCTACTGTCCAGGGGGAGGCAAAACAGGGAACAGCGGACAGCATTGTGGGCTGACCTTGTCCGTGACATGAAAGCCATAGGTCATCAGAGCAGGACATATGAGCAGGTTTGACACCGTGCAACAGACATGATTAATGCTGCATGCAGAAGAGTATTAGATGTAGCCAGGGATCGTGGTGTCACCAGTGGAGGGTCTGCAGCTGAACAGCCACTATCAGCCACTGAGGAATTCCTGGCAAATGTAGGAACACACAACAGCTCACAGGCATCCATCACAATGTACATTGTGGATGTGGGTGCCACAGTACCATGACACAGGAGCATCCAGGCAAACTTATATTTATCGGCATTGGAATACCATAGCATTCAGTGTGTCAGGGTGTACATACTTTTATGTGGGTGTCAGGTCTTTGTCCTTTGGGAGAGTTTAATTACAGTTTGCATCTCATGCTCAGATTTTGACCAACATAATTAACACAGTAGCTACTGTAAATTTGAGATATATGGACATATTACCTTGTTATAGTGCAACATGCGGTGGTACTTACATTACCTACCTTTCAACTCCACAGCTCTATCAGGTATCAGACAAGGCCGTGGTCCTGCTCCTGGTAAGCACAGCACTGCTTTGTTACAGATGTAGATTTACAGCAATGTATTCCCTAAAGTGTCATCCCAAGCCTGATGCATGGATTGCTGTACTGTTGGCATGATTGCCAACTCCACAGATATTTTCTAACTGTACACATGTTAGAGTCATACCTATGCCATATAGGTGTGACCACACTGATAGATGTGACAGTATTGTCAGGACATTACAGATTGTCATATGTGTCAGCTGTGCAGAGTCTTCACAAATGTCAACTTGTACAATTCACAATAGCAGACAGAGAGACAGTCAAGCAGAATAAAATAAACTGCAAAACACCAAGGCTAGACCACCATGGAGAAGGAGTTGTAGTTATACAATAAACTGTAGACTTTAAAACAACACAGCTTTTAATACCAACTGTATCACTTAAAAACTAAAACTGAAAAATAAACGTCTCTGCTAAGCATTTTCAGCTATTGCCTTCATCAGATCGTGATCCTTATTCATGGTGGTCTAGTCTTGGTGTTTTTCAGTTCTTCACAAATGTCAACAGTGTACCTCTTGTTGCTGATGAGATTGCTGTGTAAAGAGCTTTTATTTACAAGTAACTACAGCTGTTTGTGGGAAAATAGTGCCCTTATGTCCTACTATATGAGGTTGGGTTTTAAACAGGTTTGTCTTAGTAACTACAGTGTATAGAGCTTTACATATACTGCACCATAGTACTGCAGAGCATAATAGTGCAGGTATTAATGCACTGCTTTTCCATTTTTTATCACAGGTGACCAGGGGAGTAGGTCTCTGTCCCCTATACAAAAAGTGTCTCTTCTGACTCTGATGATGATGGTGGCCAGAGTGAGCTATAGGGGTGGGTTTCAGGGGCTGAATCTGTCCCAGAGGTTGACATCCCCCTTCTGCCCTCATTCTCACCCCACACAGTCAGTATGCCTACATATACCTAGTCCCTGGAGGCCACAGATATTGGGCAGTCAGAGGGTGAGGACATTGAACAGGAACATGTGGCTACATATATCTCAGATGCCGTGCCCCTTTCATGGATGCAGGGAATGATATAATACTGGAAGGACTCCATCAACAGCACAAACTCCTACTGTCCAGCGGGAGGCAAAACAGGGAACAGCAGGCAGCATTGTGGGCTGACCTTGTCTGTGACTGCTGACTCCAGTGAGTGTAGACACTGGCCATAGCCAGAAATATGGCAAGGTTCCACACACATGGATTGATAGGGATGCTCATAAGAGACCTGTTGTCCTTCCACCACCTGTTGCAGGTGTCACATCACAGGTCACTCTGCATATGTTTTTGGCCATCATTTAGGCACAGGCATGTTCCAAAGGGAACTCCATACATAGGCTCAGGGTTATGGATGCAGCACAGTCTGACATCCATGACTGCCTGCACTGCATTGGTGACACACCTTGAATCAGTTCACTAATGCTGTGGAAAGAACGTGGTCTGAGACAGATTGCCGAATATCTGTCTTGGAATGCACATTGTCTGTGCTGGAATGTTTGGTTGAAGTTGAGCATCAGACTCATGAACGTATGTCAGCAACCCCAACTGCTGAGCATCCTCGTGGCTGTGCACAATCATGTTCCCATAGTGGCAGTACATCCAGCACTCCAGAGGGGAGTGTGCTGTCCACACCAAGACATGGCAGGCCATGGGCTCATGGTCCTGGGTGTTCCCATGGAGGACACGGCCCCAGCAGACAGCAGGAACTGTCAGGTACTATCACTGTTTCTGACCTTGGGCATGGAGGTGTCAGTGCAACTATTGGCATAGCCAGTTCCCATGTTTGGGGGTGGAGAGAGTGAACTGTCAGCTCCACCATGCACAGTTCAAAGTTGTCCAACATACACACATGTAGGGCTAGCATTGAGCATGACTGTGTTCACGCACACACTCACACACCACTGTCACAGCATAATTCCATGGTCCATCTTGCCTGCTTCCCCTCCTGACTCACACACATGCTTTCAACCTTTTGGATCAGCCTATGCCTCCTGCACCCCACACAACACCCTGTGCGAGTGATGACACCTGTGCCACATCCTTGTCATCGATGCAGGGGAAATGAAACTATGTGTCTGATGCAAAGGGTGACTATATAAATTATTATGTACTTGTGTAATGCAATGTTGGTTTGCCATGCCACTTGTACCGGTCATTGGCAGATACTGTATGCTGAGATTTGTAATGAGTAAGCCACATAATTTTGTGTACTGTATGTTGTATGATGTTGTAATGGCTGTATACTTACACAATGAAAGGTGCGTCACGGACCTGTTTATTTTTCAGTTTCAGGAGTCTGTAGGGGACACCTAGGGATACACAGTGGCAATAAACCCATAGACATCGCAGCACATGATGGAATGTCAGCACTGAAGAAATATGTCTTCAGCTAGGTACAGAACTATAGGTTCATGGCTCCATAGATTCATATGTGTAAAACAGGCTAACAAGGACAATGGCATCATTCAGCCTACTCATGCATCCCTAATCTCTGAAAAGGTCTGATATCCTTGATAAATGTCATCAGGGTTTTGGGAGCTAACACATCTTACAAGCTGTGGTGATGGAGATGACCCATCTAAAAATTTCCTGCCTCCATTACAGACATTTGTCCTACACCAGTTATGAATGTCTTGTTCTGAATCCCATTGTGTAACTTGCATATGATGTGTGTTACAGCAGATGTGTGCTTCACATGCTTGGGGGAGCCTGTTACATATATGGTGTAGTGCCTGTATTACAAACCTGTCTCTCCATCATGTACTATTTATACCACAGTGATGGTGTAGGTATGTAGAAGAGGTAAGACATGTGTTAGTCCTGTCTTGGATAAGTGGGAGGTACACAGTGGGATCTGACAACTCCCTGTATGGCAGCCATACACATCCCCTCCAAAGCATGTAGGACACAGACTACATATGTGCAGTCCTGATACAGGCTGCATAGGACACGTTGTCTACAATGCGCATTGGTTTTCCATGGAGCCTGTGTGGCTGCTACAGTTGTACGATATGCCTGTGTAGTGACATAGCAAAGGTGCCATTGCACTCAATGATACGTGTGATGAGTGCCATATTCAGTATAACAATGACAGTCTGGGATTTACAAGCCATACCTTTCTGTATAGGCTGTACAAAACTGAATGGATCCCCACATCTTCCTGATCAGTGAAAGTAAAAGGCTACATCACTCTCTGTGTCCATAACTCCATGAGTAATGGCTCATCTGTGTGAGGTGTGCAGACACTACCATATTTTCCAGGAGTGGATGACTTCCCAAAGGATAGTACTGTGCAGTCATTGGCATTTATTTGTCAGTGGCTCTGACAACAACTGAATATGTGTCTCAGGCCATCCTGGATAACTGTTGGTTTTGGGTGGGATTCAGTGACAGCTTCTAATATGTAATCACCTACTGATGTAGTCATTCAGGGGTCATTGATAGTGGCCATGACTGCAGAGAAGGGAATGGCTAGAAGGGATACTCCATTAATGATGTCTGGGGAAATCCACTGGTGACTGGCATCATTGTAGCATAGGTCTCCCAATGCTATCTTCCCAGAATATGACTACCAGACACTTGCCAATCCACCAGCTGACATACCACTCTGTAAATAACCTACATAATTTTCAGCAGACCTGCTGGACTAATATTATCAAATGCCTTGTCAGGCCAAGGTAGATTGAATGGGTCATATTCCCCACATCCATTGCAAAGATTAACACTCAATGATGTTCGATAGTTAGGGTAGGTAGGCATGATCTCGTCTTGAGCAAAACAAACAGTGTGTGGTCCAGTGTCAGTAGGTGTACAACATTGTTACTGCTCATATCCATGCTAACTCCTTTCATAACATACAACTCAGTGATTTCACAGCAAGTCATGCATCCTGCCCTTCAACAGATTAATGGTGGATATCTGCATGACATGGCTGTGAGGCCTACTGCAGCCGACTGGCTTTGGCCAATGTACATCCACCTGCCACATGTCCTAGGCATGTCATACTGCACAGTTATGTACCCAAAACACATGTCAGTGCTCCCACGTCACACAACAACCAGTGTGTGGTCTGGTTTGCTTGACAAGCATCATATGCTTGTGAGGCCAACATAATGTCAGCAAAGTTGAACAAGTCCTCTATGCATGAACAGGCATCCACATCTTCATCTTCATCTTATATGCACTGTCTGGAGGGATAACTTTGCAATGAGAACACCATCTTTATACAACATCGTGGTTATGCTGCTACACACTGGGAATTGCAACACCGAATCCCACTCTGTTAAAGGTGTCTCCACCTTGGAATTTGCAGACATGTTCATAGGTTCATAGGTAAGTACTAGGCTATCTGTCCAGGGGCATTTATAAGCCTAGCCACAGAGTGATGGCTTTCGCCTCCCCATTAGATTAGTAACCTGGGCCTCTGTCTAACAGGGCTCCTGAAGTGATCCCAGGGTAGAACTTACAATTACCATCCACTCATCAAGATTTCTCTTGAAGAGGGTCAGAGAGGATCTCTGTTGAATATGGATTGGGATTCTATTCCAGAGTGAGGGGAGTCGCTGTGATAGAAATCTATCCCTCCAGTATGTCCTGTTTATTGTTGTGCATAGGTTCAAGTCGCTAGAACGAGTGGTTCTGAGGGATCTCGTTTTTTTGAGTTGAAGCATGTCCATTAGTTCAGGGTTTGACATGGCCCTATAGGTCAGGCATAGGTCACCTCTGAGCAGACGGTAAGTGACTGAGAAGAGCTGGAGCTTTTTTAGTCGTGCTTCATAGGGTAATTGTTTAAGGCCCTTAATCCTCTTAGTGAGGTACTTCTGTGGTCTTTCTAGTTGCTGCAGATGCCTAGTGAGGTACATCCCAAATGGGGCATTGTACTCTATTATGGGCCTAATGAGTGAGGAGTAAAGGGGCACAATCACCTGCTTGGATCTGGATGAGAAACCCTTTGTAATCAAGTGTGCCACATAGAAGGATTTCCTGACCACTTTGGCTATGTGGTTCTCAAAGGAGAGCATGCTATCTACTTGGGTACCCAAGTCCCTAATTACTTCTTCTGTACTTAGTGGATTTCCAAATATGTGGTAGTTTGTAGGTACTTTGTTTTTCCCAAATGGGATTACTATGCATTTTTTGGCATTTAGCTTGAGGCCATGACTTTGACACTAGGTGTTTGCGTCTGAGAGACCCTTTTGCAGGATGTCTGTGTCAGCCGGAGAGTCAATTATTGCACCCAATTTGCAGTCATCTGCGAACTTGGTTAGCCACAGTCCCTCCTCATTTGCCTGTACTTTGGAGAAATATATACCGAACAGGAGGGGTCCCAGGACTGACCCCTATGGGACTCCGCTTGTGACCGGTTTAGAGTCAGACATGGCACCTGCCACTCTTACCATGTGGGTTCTGTCTGAGAGCCAGTTGGCAACCCATCTCATGACATGGGGGTTGATATTTAAGCTGGTGGGTTTGTCTATGATTCCTGAGTGTGGGATGGTGTTGAACGCCTTAGCGAGGTCCAAATATGCTGTGTGGACCACCTTCCCTTTATCTATGGCCTTGGTGACTGTTTCGAAGACATCGACCAAGTTCAGGAGGCAAGATCTGCCTTTAACAAAGCCAAACTTGGTGGGGTCCAGTGTCTGGGGGTTCCCAATGTCCCTGTTAATGAGCTCCATAACAATGCGTTCCATGGCTTTGCAGACCAAGCTAGACTTTGACACCAGGTGTTTGTCTCTGAGAGACCCTTTTGCAGGATGTCTGTGTCAGCTGGAGAGCCAATTATTGCACCCAATTTACAGTCATCTGCAAACTTGGTTAGCCACAGTCCCTCCTCATTTGCCTGTACTTCGGAGAAATATATACCGAACAGGAGGGGTCCCAGTACTGACCCCTGTGGGACTCTGCTTGTGACTGGTTTAGAGTCAGACATGGCGCCTGCCACTCTTACCATGTGGGTTCTGTCTGAGAGCCAATTGGCAACCCATCTCATGACATGGGGGTTGATATTTAAGCTGGTGGGTTTGTCTATGATTCCTGAGTGTGGGAAGGTGTCGAACGCCTTAGTGAGGTCCAGATATGCTGTGTGGACCACCTTTCCTTTATCTATGGCCTTGGTGACTGTTTCGAAGAAGTCGACCAAGTACAGGAGGCAAGATCTGCCTTTAACAAAGCCAAACTTGGTGGGGTCCAGTGTCTGGGGGTTCCCAATGTCCCTGTTAATGAGCTCCATGACAATGCGTTCCATGGCTTTGCAGACCAAGCTAGACTTTGACACCAGGTGTTTGTCTCTGAGAGACCCTTTTGCAGGATGTCTGTGTCAGCTGGAGAGTCAATTATTGCACCCAATTTACAGTCATCTGCAAACTTGGTTAGCCACAGTCCCTCCTCATTTGCCTGTACTTCGGAGAAATATATACCAAACAGGAGGGGTCCCAGTACTGACCCCTGTGGGACTCCGCTTGTGACTGGTTTAGAGTCAGACATGGCGCCTGCCACTCTTACCATGTGGGTTCTGTCTGAGAGCCAATTGGCAACCCATCTCATGACATGGGGGTTGATATTTAAGCTGGTGGGTTTGTCTATGATTCCTGAGTGTGGGAAGGTGTCGAACGCCTTAGCGAGGTCCAGATATGCTGTGTGGACCACCTTCCCTTTATCTATGGCCTTGGTGACTGTTTCGAAGAAGTCGACCAAGTACAGGAGGCAAGATCTGCCTTTAACAAAGCCAAACTTGGTGGGGTCCAGTGTCTGGGGGTTCCCAATGTCCCTGTTAATGAGCTCCATGACAATGCATTCCATGGCTTTGCAGACCAAGCTAGTCAAGCTTATAGGGCGATAGTTTCCAGGGTCAATTGTGGCACCACCTTTGTGGAGTGGTACGACTGTTGCTGTATGCCATTCTTTGGGTACATAGCCTGTAGAGATGCTGAGTTTGAATAGTGTTTTGAGATGGGGGTTAGTTCATTTTGAAGCTCGTGTAAGACACAACCTGGGATACCATCTGGTCCCATTGATGCTGTGTTTTTGGCCTTTGCAAGGGCTGCCTTTACTTGTGTGTCTGAGATATCTGGAGTGCCACATTCTACTGGGGTGGGTGCTAGCCCCTTTGGTGGAGGGGGGGTGAAGTTTGCACTGAACTTGTCAGCCAGGATGTTGGTAATGTTGGTTGTTTCAGTGTATTTATGGCCATTATGCACTAGCTCAGAGCATATCTGAGAGTTTGCCCCTAGACTCTTGACATAGTTAAAGAAGGCCTTGTGGTTATCCTTAGAGTCATTAGCTATTTTTCTTTCGAAGTTGGCCTTGGATGATTTAATGAGGGAGCACAGTTTTTTACTGATGTTAATCAGAGATGCCTTCTTATTTTGGGATTTTGTTCTATCCTGCAGGAGTTTCCTCCTTCTGTTGTAAAGTATATTTATGGCAGGGGTCCACCAGACTGGTTTCCTCTTTTTTGAGGAGTTGGTCTTGGTGTTACTTGGGATGGCTCGGTCCATGCATTCTTGAAGGTGTTCATAAAATGCGCTTGTAAAGGATTCTGCCGATGGGTCATCATTTTCCATTTGATTGGGAGCTTTGAAACTTCCCACCTTGGTCTTGAGGAGTGTGAAATTGGCTTTAGAGAAGTTTTTTACCTTGATTTCCTTGACTGTGGGGATGTGGATGTCCAGTGTGATTAGTTTGTGATCTGATCTTACCAATGACGAGTTTACCTCAGGTGTGGAACATAGGTTCCCCATGTTGGTGATGACCAGGTCCAGTATGTTGTCACCTCTTGTGGGAGTGGTGACCAGCTGTTCCAGGGCATTTGAACATAAGCTGCCTGGAAGCATTAGGCTAGGGCGTTTGAGCTTGACTAGTTTTGCCCGTCAATGTTTGGATAGCTGAAGTCACCCAGTAGTATGGTGTTGGGTAGAATCTTCATACTTTCTAATGTTCTCAGGAATGCTGCGTGAGGGTCCTGAGACAAGGTGGGAGATCTGTAGCAAGCTATAAATTGAACAGTCAATTTACCCACTGTCAATTGCACTTGGATGGTCTCAGATTCCGCGTGCTGTGCTACTAGCCTGGAGGTGTGGGTGTTCTTGATGAATATGGACACACTCCCTCCTTTTGTGTTCCAGTCCTGGTTTTGGGACCTAAAGGTGTGGTAAGAGTTATAGCCTGGTAGTGCTGGGGTGCTCTCTGGAGCCTTGAACCAGGTTTCTGTCATTGCACATACGTCGATTTCTTCCATACTAAGGAGAGCCTTGAGTGCGTGCATTTTGTGGTTTATACTTCTGGCATTGAGCAGCATTACCCTCAGTTTTTGTTTATTATTGTTGTTTATGGAGGTGGGTTTGTCTTTTGAGCCTTGCCTAAAAAAGGCAGTATTGGCGAGTCTTGGCCAGTATTCAAAAGCCCAGGGACGACAGGTGCAAGTCGTCTCTGGTGAAGCAACGTTGCTTGTCAAGCATGTCGTCCCAGGCTGACAAGTACTGGATCCCCTTTGAATGACACCAGTAGTTTAACCAATTGTTGAAACTGATCATTTTTTTTTTCGTATGCTGGCATCATTCTGGGTGAGGGCAGGATGCTACAAAGAGTCAGAGTCATACCAGCCTGGGCTACATGGTCAGAGAGCTCCTCAGTGTCTCATTTCATGTAGTCCAGGGAGGTACGTCTCAGGTCATTTACGCCAACATGTACAATGACAGAGTCATATCTGTACTTGTTGTGGAGTGACCTGAGTGCATGTGTTATGTGGCGGATTCTGGCACCCGACAGGCAGCTTATGGTAATCTTCTCCTTGTTCAGTCTAGTGAGTGGGATGTCTGTGTGCCTGATGATAGAATCACTGATTACTAGTGTGTTAGGTGTGTTATTTAGCCTTAGGGGCTGTTTTTGCTTAGCACACTGATGTTGTGACGTATGTGTTACCTGGTTTCTGTTGTGGGGTGGGGGTTGCTTGGGTGTATGCTTAGGAGGTCTCTGTTGTTTAGGCAGGTTCTTATTTAGAGCCTCCGAGTATGTTTTTGCGAGTTTCTGAGAGTTGTTTGCTGGTGCAGCTATGGCTGGTCTATGTGAGTCTGGTAATGTGGTGCTAGTATTGCCCTTCTCCTTGTGACTGGATGATCCAGTCGTGGGTTGAGAGAGCTTAGCCTCCAGCTTGGCTGTGTAGCTGCATCTCTCACATATGTTTGTGTTGGTTGGGAGGAGGAGGTGGTTGTCTGTGTACATGAGGCAATTGTAACATTGACTCAGGATGCCCAGATTCACCAGCTGGACTGGAGAGTACACCTGAAACTGTCCCTTGAACATGCCTGAATAGATGGTTTGGACTGTATTGCTGACTGGATGAGTAAAGAGCCTTATACTTCCTGAGTATTGGGCTGAAGTACCAGCTGTAAGCTAGTGCTAGTTTTAGTGAGTTTTAGTAAGTGCCGGTCTTAAATTGCCTTATTTCTAGTGCTGGGTTGAAGTGTATCAAGTTTCAAGGGAAAAACTGAAGTGCAGACTTCGTGGAGCTTGGAATAGTTTAACCGCAGCTAAACAGCACTGTGCTGTGCGCAAACCCGCACTAAGCGGTTTTTATACCAGGGAGATCAAAAGGATAGAAATTAGCCCAAAATGGCCAATGAGCTACAAGTTGCTGGGCTGGGGCCACTCCTACAGGGACAGATTGGCTGCTCAGAGTTCCCTATCTAACAGTGAACAAGGAAGCCACCTAATTATCCAAGTATGATATGGGCAACACAGGAACCTTTACCAGAGTCCTGGATTCAGCAAAGCTGGAAAACTGGACTAGACTAGTTCAGAAAGGTAGGAAAACAAGGAGTTTTTTTGTGTTTTTTTTTTTCAGAAACAACAGAAATGCAGAGCTTAAATTACTTTAAATACACAGAGGAGGCTAGCGTACTTGAGTGTGTAGCCTGCGATTGTGTTACAGGTAACTTAAATGCAAAAACGACAAACAGTAACTTTTTTCAAGTGCAGCAAAGAAATAAGTACAGTAAATGTGTGCGGTCAAAGACATCTGGTTCAAAGCTGTGGACATCACCACAGCCATACCAGACTACAGGTCCTTCCACATATTCAGACCTCAAAATGACAGTGTGCAAGGTAATGCAGGTGGTGTGTGTGTGTGTGTGTGTGTGTGTGTGTGTGTGTGTGTGTGTGTGTGTGTGTGTGTGTGTGTGTGTATATATATATATATATATATATATATATATATATATATATACTCATTAAGGATAGATACACATTTAGATTTTGTGAAACACTGTGATTTCCTGGAGCCACTGCAAATGACATTCACTACTGAAAGGGCAGATAATCAAGCAATTGCCGGATACAAGACCAGCTCCATGAATCCAGACACCCACTGTGCTTATTTGGATGTATATGTGTCTATCAAGATATATCATTTCACCATGATTTGGGATGGCATTAAGTGACCACCAACTGTGTTGCTTAGTCATGCTGAATTTCACTTGCCCAAAGGTTTACCCATGTCCTTAACTACAATGCCCTGGACAAGTGGCATGACATCCTCACAAGGGGAGCCAATGTACTGCATCATGTGCTTAACAATATGGGTGACCATTGCAGCCCCCCACTGTGAGGTCCTCCCTGGTGGGATATGACCACAGATCTACCAGAACTAAGCCCCCCCTTGCAGAAAATACAGACATACATTTCAACAAAGCAATTTATTACCTCCTGCGGGATGGTATACATATCTTGATTGCACCTACCCCTCAGATTGAACAGGCAAGTATGCCAGCTCTACACCCATGCATTATGCAAGCAGCAATACAACTGCATGGACTCGGCTGTACCAAACAGGAGGAACACAGGCTCCTCATGGCACAGCAAACTTGCCTGGTATACAACTGCCATTAGCAGGCTGCACAATAAGAGGTGGACATTGCTGTGTGACAGAACCTCCGTAGCTACATCAAGCACATAGTGCTGTTGTGACGTCATGTAGACACAGTAAGTGAGAAAATTAGCCACCCACACAAAGCAGAACCATATAACAGGTCTGGACTCATATCTAACCTGTAGTCCCACAGGTTCTGTATTAACTTCACTCCCCTCTCCCCACCATATGTGCCACATGACATTCCTGCAACCTGTCACATACCTTCCATACTTAGAGAGCAGCTCATAACTGGACTCTCTATGTGGGGTACACAGCATCTATTGGACATGCTAACATCCCAGGCTACATCCTACATGGGATGTGACAAGGACTACTAACACCACTGGGAACACCTTACAATCCTAATGAAACCACTGGCTGCAAACCAGGTGACTGGACAACAGCAATTGTTATACCCTTGCACAGCGGTGGTGCATCCTCTTACCACCAGAACTATAGACTTCTTTGCCTGAGTAGCCATATCTGTATACCCACAGGGCAAATCATCATGGAGCTGATCAGCACACATATATGTGATCAACACACAGTTGACTGTACACAGTTTGAATGTCTGACAGGGAGATCATGACTGTTAAATGTGGTGGACATGTCCGAGGCAGTCACCAAGGACCTGGGTGAAGGGACATCAGGGCATACAACCCTCTGGACTTAGCCAAGCCATCTGACTATATCCCACTCTCAAGCATCATTGACAAAAGCACCATCTTATGCATCAACTTTAATATCATTGTAGGGGTCACTAAGTGGCCCATTGATGGCACACATGCTCAACATAGGAACATCTGCCTCCAATAGCTGAACTGTGAGCAGCAGTGTTCAATGGGGCTCAGTCCTGGGTCCTCTACAGCTTGGAATCCATTTAACCACAATGCAAACAAATACTGAATGCCTGTAGCTAACAGTGTTGGTTGATACCTGCAAACTGTGAGCACTCATCAAATATGTGAGTTGTGTCAATATCCTACAAGAGGGTATTGATGAACAAATGCCTGTTGACATAATAATGGCCATAAACTCCATGCAAATATATATGTGGTGTTATTTATATCACTAACATCTATATACCTGGCAAGTAGCACATTAGTCGCAACATGTGATGTGCATGCTCAGGGGTGATACAACTGGGCACACAGACCTGGCCACACACATTTACACCTAATGTGACTGAGATCATGATGTCTCCCCAGTGGTATGACAGGAATCATATGTCATAACTGAGGGCACAGTCACCCATAATTGACATACTCATAACCTCCATGTACTCGTCCCTCAGCATGCCAATATCTGAGTGCAATGGCAATTTGGTAATGTACCTTTCCAAGCACTATTGGCAATTGCACACAACGCTATGGTCCCTCACAAGGGAACTTCACATCTTCAGTATCTATTCAATGGGGATTGTCTGAAATCGGTGTCATTGTAGCCTGTGGCATAAAGACTACTCATGTGATCTCTGCCTTGCACATGGGCCAATGTGTGATCCTGCTTGATTGTAAATGCTCCATATCTGTAGGTGGCATGGTACATGGATTAATCACTCTAAGGACATTAACCTAGTATGTGATGTTAGTAATACATGCTGGTGGGAGAGATCTGTCTAGCAGACTTCAACACACCTTTGAAACAAAACCCTGCCTAATGGCAAACAGAGCACCTTAGTGTACCTCATCACATGCCATCTGTATGATTGTCTAGGTGACTATCATGTCACCAAAGGGCTTCTGCCTGTGTCCTTCTTGGACTGG